>NW_012108586.1:636522-636944 GCF_000951045.1 Mandrillus leucophaeus | reverse complement strand
AAATAAATAAATAAATAAATGTGCTGCTATATTAAATATATAAATATTATTAGAATGTGGAATCTATCTGTTCATCTATTTATTTATTGTATTTTGTTCTTATGAGATCTCCTACTTTGGCTATGAAAAGTAATTATATCTGTGAATTTAAGGTAAAATTTTCCAGCATATGTTTATGGTAAAGGATGTTGTGAAATACACTCTTAACATCCCCACAATCTTGAACTGTGTGATATATGGTACCTATCTTGGGATGAAAAATATACCCTTTATTGAACGTTACTTAAATAATATCCTTTCCAACCACTTATCCACAAAACTCTAAATTTTATACTTAGGCCAACCTTGAAAGCCAGGAAGGGAGGGAGGGAGGGAGGGAGGGAGGAAGGAAGGAAGGAAGGAAGGAAGGAAGGAAGGAAGGA
>NW_012108586.1:619558-630092 GCF_000951045.1 Mandrillus leucophaeus | reverse complement strand
GGAAGGACGGAAGGAAGGAAGGAAGGAAGGAAGGAAGGAAGGAAGGAAGGAAGGAAGGAAGGAAGGAAGGAAGGAAGGAAGGAAGGAGAAAGTTGGGAAGGAGGGAGGGAGGGAAAGGGGAAGGAAGAAGCAGAGGCTTCAATGTATCATATGTAGTAGGATGGGGTGCCAAAAATCATGTCCCCTACCTTAAACTCCTCTGACATATTCTGGTTCTAATACATTAAAAATCATTTGAAAATCACTTGAAAATCATTTCATTACTAAAGGAAAAAAAAAAAAAAAGGTAAAACAAGAAGCTATAGAAAAGTGTGAGGCAACCTGAAAACATAGATGGAAAAATCCTCAACAAAATACTATCAAACTGAAACCAGCAGCACATCAAAAATCTAATACACCATGATCAAGTAGACTGTATTCCTGGGATACAGGGTTAGTTCAACATACAGAAATCAATACATTTGATTCATTACATAAATAGAACTGAAAACAAAAAAACACATGATCACCTCAAGAGACCCACAAAAGGCTTTTAGTAAAATTTGACATCCTTTCATTTTAAAAACCCTCAACAAATCAGGCATCAAAGGAACAAATTTCAAAATAACAAAAGCCATCTATGACAAATCAACAGCCAACACACTGAACAAGCAAAAGCTGGAAGCATTTCCCTTGAGAGCCAGAAAATAGGTAAGAATGCCCACTCTCACTACTCCTATTCAGTATGTACTGGATGTTCTAGCCAGAGTAATCAGGCAAAAGAAATAAATCAAAGACTTCCAAATAGGAAGAGTTGGTGTTTATTTTTTAAGTTGACTGTAAACTTGTGTCACCCACTAACCTGAGTTACTGTTCTATGTGTTATACAACGTTATTGCAACAGGGATTTTTTTCCATGAATTAATTTTAAAGATTTCAAATACTGACAAAGTCTCTGTATTACAGACTGTTATTCTAAATAACATCTCCTCGGCTGGGCACAGTGGCTTGTGCCTGTAATCATAGCACTTTGGGAGACTGAGTTAGGCAGACTGCCTGAGCTCAGGAGTTTGAGATCAGCCTGGGCAACATGCCAAAGCCTCATCTCTACTAAAAATACAAAAATTAACTGGGCATGTTGGCGCACACCTCTAGTCCTAGCTACTCGGGAGGCTGATGCACGAGAAATATTTGAACCGTGGAGGCAGAGGTTGCAGTGAGCTGAGATCCTGCCACTGACCTCCAGCCTGGACAACAGAGCCAGACTCTGTTCAATAAATAAATAAATAAATAAATAAATAAATAACATCTCCCCTACCCTTTTGAATTTTACATATGATTTGCAGTTTATTATATACCTAATATTTCATCTTCTCATTGATTCATCTATAAACATTGCCTTTGCACAATCAGAAGAACAAGTTACTCCCTTTTAAAACTTCACATTTGGCTGGTAAGATTATTTTTTTCTCCAATATTGTGTAGTTCATTATATTAATATTTTGCATTATTTATACTTTATATATAAAATAAACCCTGCTCATTCTGAATTTAAGTGTTTTTAAACATTCCAATGACAGTAGAATTTTTTAATTTTTTTTAAAATTTCTTAAGTTTCAGGATTATATGAGCTACTATACTTATTTCTAAACTTTGCATTTAATCTTAACATTTTTGTTGCTTAATTTGAAAAAGAAGTTGGTAGGTTACATTCATGATATTAATTTTCAGGTAAAGTCATAAAACACTGTAGCAAAACTTCAACTGAATATTGTGAATGTTTTTTCTCTATATTTAACATTCTTAAATAGGGTAGAAATCACCATTATTATACAAATGTGATCACAAAATGATACTAATGATGTCAGTGTAGCGGCTGAAATGACAATTCACATAGCATAAATGGTATTGCCAGAGGTGACATGATTTTCCCAAATGTTGAACCTCTCTAGGTTACGTTTCAAAGAAAGCAAAATACAATCTCCATATAATTTATCCAGTACTTTAATTTGATGGACATGAAAGCTATGTAAAATTTATTGTATATTTCTGTGTAAAATGGAAGGCTATATTTAAAGTAGACTTCTTATTCAAGTCATTTGTCAATTATAAAACTTTATTTTTCTTACAAACCCTGATAATAGGTTGTCTATTTTCCTATTCATTCTTTCTCTCCCCCAACACACATTATCTATCTCTAATCATTATCTACTTTTAATCATTGTTTCTTGCTCAATTCTCTCTCTCTCTCTCACACACACACACACACAGTCACATACAAAACATGCTCTCATATACACAAAGTCTGAATGTAAACTTCTGAGAGAAATCTATGCCTGTCCTCCTCATTGCTCTATCCTCTATGCATTGTAATTATTCAATAAATCTTTTTAAATAAATATTTTTATTTTCATCATTTTATTTGAAATAAATATACTGTTCCTCTAAGTGAATTACATATACTCACTTAAACCCAAAGTTATTATGACAAGATTAGAACAATTCAGCCAGAACGCTGCAGTGTTAGTACTAGTAGCTGTCTTCCGTGGTTATTTTATAGTTAACTACCAAAAAACCACAGCATTTAAATCAGAAGATAAATATTTTTGTAACCTCAATTTCGACACTAAAAGTCAAATGAGGTAACTCTAATAATTGTATACTATGTTACTCACCTACAAACTTTTAAAAATGGATAGCTGTTAGTTTCTCAAGTAAGAAACAATCATGTAAAAAGCATTGCATTCAAAATGAGTCAAGATACCCGTTAGCAGAAATGTTGAATTACAGTTTGCCTAAGGAATACTAGTTTTGCTCACGTTTGCATATTTAGATTAATGGTACATTTCTACAAGGTTTGTGCTGTAATTGGAACGTAAGTAACATTTGTAAAGTGTTATCTGTCAGAGCCTGAAGAGACCCAAAGAGAATGTATGTCATTATGCAAAATTACTAATTAAGTACATGTAATTTAGCAGATAATTTACATGTTCATTTTATAATAGCAATTATTTAGTTTTAAGGTCCTCTTTGTATTTCTAAAGTAATCTTGACCCAAGGGATCACAGACTGTTAAGAAGAAGTATAAATTATAGAATGAGACATATGTTTAACTGACTCATAGAGCTTTTGTTGTGGCTAATGATTCTTCTAACAGTAATTGCATAAGGGAAAACATTTTCTTTTTAAGTAAATAGTGCTCGTTACCTCTTAAATCTACTGTCACTTGACAATATTAATGTGGAAAAATTTCTACCTTCTTGATTAGCTCTCCAAGGATATTCAGCAGGTTTAAATTAATATTGATGAAACAGAAACCATCACATCCATCAGTGTTTTTACAAATGTGGATGCACGGAAAAAAATAATATTTCAATAGATTCTGGAAAGAGAAACAATTACTTTTCTGAAACATACTGTAAATTACTGAAATATACTGTAAACTATAAATATAAAGAAATTATATTAGAATGGGGTATTTATTGGGTATCCATTAATAATTACTAGATCTATATATAAATCTTAAATATTTTAGTAATAAAGTCAGCATTTGTCTAGTCTAACTGTGACCATATTGTGTTACAAATTGTTATCCCATAACACAACTCTGGAGAGAAAAGAAATCAACCTGCCTTTCCAAACCAGTCCCTTTTAAAATTCAAATCATCTGAAAGCTCCATGAAGGCAGCAGTACTGTTTATTTAAACAGCTATAGTCCATTAATGTAAAACAGTGCTGAGGTACACTCTAATTTAGGTGACAATTCCCTCAAATTCTTCTCTCTCTTTTCCTTAGGTTTAATATGTTGTTGGTGTTAAAATAACTTTAAAAATGATATTAATTCCATTTTTTCTAATTTTTATTGGTGCATTTATTTAATGCTGTCAAATTTTCTCTGATGATTACTTTAGCTGTATCCCATAAATCCTGATAAGCCCTATTTTAATTTTGAGAAATAGTGTAGTTTTATTTGTTTCCAGTTTGATACCGGGGTTGTTCAACACTGTCCATTTTAAACCATGTGCAAGAATTTTTTTGCTTTTCAAATTTGTTACGAATTATTGTTTTATTGAAATTTCACAGAATGTTCTTAGTATTTTTTTTTAATATTAAGATTTCATTTGTGGTATAAAATGATGAATTTTTATGAATAACTTTGCTGTACTTAAGATAAGTATAGTATCATCTGGGTTAAGGTTTCAATATATTAATATAATATCTAAATTATTGATGACAAATGTTCAGTACTTCAATATCTTCATGAAATTTTTGTCCACTTGATTCACTTTGATTACAGAAGAATGTGTTGATTTTTATTTTTATTAATTTCCTTGTACAGTTATTTTGTAGCTGCAGTTGGTGTTTAAAGAAAGTCACTGCTATATTACTATTGGCATAAAATTAATGGCTGTTACAGCTTCACTGAGAAATATTTTTAACTTTATAAAATATTTCATCCTTATATAATCTATTAGGCATAAATTTTGTACTTTTGGATATCAAGATTTTAACTCCTACTTTACCTCAATTGCATTTGAGTAGTACATATCAGAGCATCCTTCTATTTTTAGCACTTTTGAAGGTTGTTTTTTCAGATCTGTCACTTACATAAAGTGGAATTTTGGATTTTACATTTTTAGACAATAAAACTATTTTCTTTCTACTGGTGATTTAAGCTCATTTCTTTATGCTAGAATTAATATATTTGGCCTCCATTCTCATATTTTTAATGTTTTATGCACACATAGTTACGTCATTATGTGGTCACTTATTTGTTCTCTTTCTCTTCATATATTCTGGTATTTAGAAAGTTTTGCAATTTTAGACTAATGGCTACGTTTATAACGTTTATACTAATGCTTTTGAAGAATATCCTTAGTCCTCTAACTTTTTCAAATTCTATTGTTTCCCTCTGTAAGTGAACTTACATTTTACTGGGAAACTTTTATCCTCCCCTTCTCTGTCTCCCTACAAATCTGATTTGAAGTAATATCTTTCACTCCCAGTAATTATCAGTAATTAGTGAACCGATTATCCTTTCCATACACTTTCTTAATTTTGTAAACCAGTATTGATTATGTTACTTTATCTAAAATGTCAGAATAGTTAACCTACAGATACTTTATTGTCTGCTTTATTGTCTCTATTAGTCATTTCTCTATACATAAACATATATTCAATGTTTAGCATCAGATTTTAAACTCAATTGTTTTTATATTCTACAGATAATTTTCTAGGTAAGAGTTATGGAAACAATATTCCTTGAGTTCTGGCATATTCTTAAAGTCTACCTTTACACTAGAAGGTCAATGTAGACAGATATAAAATCTTTTTGTTATGCTTTTTCTTCCTTAGAACCTTAAGCATATTAATAGCTTTTTTTTTTTTTTTAACAAAACATTGTAGTTGAAAAGGCTGATATCAGTCTTATTTTATTTGCTTTATAAGTGACTTGAACTTCTTTCTTGGATACTCAAAGAATGTATTTTCCTTTACTCTTTGCTTTAAAGTACAATAGCTTTGCTAGAATATTTCTAGGTGCTAGATGTCATTCACTGTAGGTTGATTTTACTAGGTACTAGAATAAATATATGGTCATGTGCCTCTTAATGACGGGAATATGTTCTGAAAAATGGCATCATTAGGCGACTTTGTCATCCTGGGAATATTATAGAGCATATTTACACAAACTTAGATGGTATAACCTATAACACACCCAGGCTATGTGATATAGCCTATTGCTTTTAGCCTACAAATCTGTGTAGTATGTTACTGTACTGAATACTTGTTGGTAATTGTAACACAACAATCAATATTTGTGTATCTAAACATATTGAAACACAGAAAAAGTACAGTAAAAATAGAGCATAAAAGATAAAAAATGGAACACTTGTATAGGGCGCTTATCATGAATGAAGCTTATAGAAAGGGAAATTACTGTGGCTGACTCAGTGAGTGAGTGGTGAGTAAATGTAAAGGCCTACAATATTAATGTGCACTACTGTAAACTTTACAACACTGTACACTTAGGCTACACTAAATCTATTATTTTTTTCTTCAATAATAAATTAAACATAGGTAATTCTACAGGAGGGGCAGAGCACAATGGCCAAACAGAACCCTTCAGTGACCACCCTCCTGTAGGAACACCCAATTAAACAACTATCCATACAAGGAATCACCTTCATAGGAACCAGAAAATAAGATGAGTAATCATAGTACCTGGTTGTAACAGAATAACAAGGAAGGAGGCATTGAAGGGGACAGGCAGGACAGTCTTATATTGCCTATATGACCCCTTCCTCAAGCCCGGACAGCACAGCACAAAGAGAATCTGTGTGCTTTGGGCAGGGAGAGTGAGCATGGGACTTTGCATTAAAGCTCAGTGCTACCCTATCATAGGGCACAGGGCAGAATTCTGCTGGTGCACTTAGAGGGAGCATTTAGACCAACACTGGGCCAGAGAGGAATCCTCCACCCTAACTTGAGGAAACTGAGTCTCAGCCAGCTTCACCATGGGCTAACATGGCCAGGGGCCCCAAATAAATTTGAGTGTCATTAAGGCCACAGAGACTGCAGTCCCTGGACAAGTCCTAGTGTTGCACTGATTTTGGAGACAGTGGATATGGAGTGTGACCCAGAGTGGCACCAGCTGCAGAAGCCCGCAGCCATGGGAGTACCTGCATCACCCCTCCCCCAATTCTAAGATAAGCAGCTCACAGGCATCCTCCTTTTTAGCAGAAAAAGAAAGAGTAGAGACAATTTTGTCTTGACACTTGGGTATAAATTCCGACACAGTAAAATAAATTAACAACCAGATTTACAAAGCACCAATTCTAGGTTTTCACTCCTGCATGGTGTTTCTAGACCCACCCTGGGAATCTGCTCCCCTAAAGGAATGGAGCCAGTCCCAAAAAGGACTCACCACCTTCTGGTTAAAGTGGGCCTTGAATAAAAATGAGTGGTAGCCAGGCATTGGTGGCCACAAGCCTTGGGCCAGGTGTAGTACTGTGCTGATCTGGAAAACAATGGGCTACAGATGTGACCCAGTGCCGTGTCAGCTGTGGTGGCATAAAAATGCTCATATTACCCCTCACCAAACTTTAGGCAGCCCGGCACAGAGAGAGATCCTTTCTGATTGAGGAAAAGAGAGGGAAGAGAGCAAGAGACTTTACCTGGTATCCCAGATAATACACCCTTCTCCAAGTAACCCAAGTCTATGTAATTAGGAGCCTGCAAGAGTCACAGTGTTCCTATGCTTAGGACACTCCCTAGTGCTGAAAGAGCTGCAATGACCACAGGATTAAGTCAGAACACTAAAGCCTCTTTGAATTCATGGAAAGAAGGATAGGTACAAACAAGCCCAGACTGTGAATATTGTAATAAATACTTGATTATTCAATGCCTAGACATTGATAAATGTCCACAAGCATCAAAAACATCCAAACTAGATGTGGTGCCTCATGTCTATAATCCCAGCTACTTGGGAGGTTGATGTGAAAGGATTGTTGAGGTCAGAAGTTAGAGTCCAACCTGGGCAATACAGTAAGACTATCTCTCTCAAAATATTAGCCAGGTGGTATGTGCCTGTATTCCCAGCTACTCAGGAGTCTGAGGTGTGAGGATTGCTCAAGTCTAGGAGTTTGAGGCTGGACAGAGTGAGACCCCATCTGTAAAAATAAAGTAAAATTTAAAAGAAAAAAGGAAGAAGTTTGAGGAAAATATAACATCACCAAATGCACTAAGTGAGGAACCAGTGACCAATCCTAGAGTGACAGATACGTGGCCTCTCAGACAAATAATTCAAAATAGCTGTGTTGAGGAAACTCAATGAGCTTGAGGTTAACACATTGAAGGAATTCCAAATTCCTTTAGAGAAACTTAACAAAGAGATTGAAATATTTAAAATAATTAAGCAGAAATTCTAAAGCTGAAAAATTCAATTAACAACCTGAAAAATGCATCAGAGTCTCTCGACAACAGAATTAATCAAGCAGAAGAAAGAATTAGTAAGCTTAAATGCAGGCTATATGGAAATACACAGTCAGAGAAGAAAAAAAAAATGAAGCATGCCTATAGGATCTAGAAAATAGCCTAAAGAAGAAAAATGTAAGAGTTATTGTTTATAAAGCGGATGTAGAGAGAGAATGGGGTAGAAATCTTATTCAAGGAAATAATAACACAGAACTTTACAAACACAAGGATATACAAAGAATCCTAATAGCAGAAGGAGAAGAAAACAAATAGAATATAAAGAAGTTAAAATACATCTGGAAGCAGACTTCTCAGTAAAAACCTTAGAGATCAGGACAGATATTTGAAATGGTGAAAGAAAAAAGAAATCCCAACTTAGAATGCTATTTCCAGCAAAATTATCCTTCAAACATGAAGAAGAAATAAAGATCTACCAGACAAGCAAAAGCTGAGGGATTTCATCAACAGCAGACTTGTCTTACAAGAGATGCTAAAGAGAATTATTCAGTCTCAAAGAATAGGACATTAATGAGCAAAAATAAATTAACTAAACATATAAAACTTACTGATAAAAGTAAGTACACAGACAATACAGAATACTCTAACACTGTAGCTGCAGTAAGTTAAAAACTCATATATTGCATAGAAAAACTAAAAGATAAACCCATCAAAAATAATACTGCAATTTGTTGAGACTGTACAAACATATAAATAGAGTCAACAAATAATTAAAATACCTGGGGATGGAGTTACAGAGCTTTTTAGTTTTCTCTTGTTTGTGTGTTTTATTCTTTTCTTTCTTTTTTCTTTTGTTTTCAGTGATCAAAGTTTTCATCAGTTTAAAATAATTTGTTATAAGCTTCACTGTAATCCCAAAGCAAAAACCTTGTAACAAAGACACAAAAATAAAATGCAAGGGATTAAGAAATACTACCAGAGAAAATAACTTTTAAACAAAGGAAAACAATAAGAAAGAAGAAGAAAAGAAAGAGAAGAACAACAAAAGAACCAGAAAAGGAATAACAAAATGGCAGTAATAAGTCCTTCCCTAGCAATAATAACATTGAAGCCACAATGGTAAAACCACACAAAGAAGGTTATTATATAATGATAATAGGATCAGTCCAACCAAGATATACTGCAATCCTAAATATATATGCACCTAACTCTGCAGCTCCCAGATCCATAAAACAATTAATCCTAGACCTAGGAAAAGAGATAGACAGAAACACAATAATAATAGGGGACTTCAACCCTCCACTGACAGCAGTAGACAGATCATCAAGGTGGAAAGTCAACAAACAATGGACTTAATCTGCACTCTAAACAAACAGAACTAAGAGATATGCACAGGACACTCTACTCTAGAACTGCAGAATATACACTCTTCTCATCAGCACGTGGAATATTCTTCAAGATAGACAATATGATATACCATAAAAGAAGTCTGAATAAATTTTTAAATATTGAAATCCTATCAAGTATCTTCTCAAGGCCACAGTGAAATAAAACTAGAAGTCAACTCCAAAAGGAAACCTCAAGACTATATAAATACATGAAAATTAATCGAATCTGCTCTTGAATGATTTTGGGGTTAACAATAAAATCAAGATAAAAATTTAAAAATGATTCAAAATGGATATTAACCATGAGACAAGGTATAAAGACCTCTGGAATACAGCAAAAGCAATGCTAAAAGGAAAGTTTATGGTGCTAAATGCCTACATCAAAAAGTCTGAAAGATCACAAATTGACAACCCAATATCTCATTTAAATGAACTAGAGAAACAATAACAAACCAAACTCAAAGCCAGCAGAAGGAAAGAAACAAAGATCAGAGCAAAACTACATGAAATTGAAACAAAAAAATTACAAAATATCAATGAAATGAAGAGCTGGTTCTTATAAATAATAAATAAATTTGATAGACCATTAGCTAGAAGAACCAGGAAGAGAGAAGATTCAAATAAGATCAATTAGAAATGCAAATGGAGACATTCCAATGACACCAAAGAAATACAAAAGATCATTTGAGACTGCTATGAATATCCCTCTATACATACAAACTAGACCATCTATACTAAAAAAAATAAATTCCTGGAGAAATATAACCCTCCTGGCTTTAATCAGGAAGAAATAGAAATCCTGAATACACCAATAATAAGCAGTGAGATTGAATCAGTAATGAAAAAATGTCAACAAAAAAGCCCAAAGCTAGATGAATTTCCAGCCAAATTCCACCAGACATTCAAATAATTGGTACCAATCCTACTGAAAATATTTCGAAAAACTGAAAAGAAAGAAATAATCTCTTATTCATTCTATGAAGCTAGCATCACCCTGACATCAAAGCCAGGAAAGAACATAAAAAAAGAAAACTACAGACCAATATCCCTCATGAACACAGATGTAAAAATCCTCAACAATATACTAGCAAACTGAATCCAACAGCACATCAAAAAGATAATTCACTACAATCAAGTGGGTTTCAGCCCAGAGATGAAGGGATGGTTCAAGATATGCAAGTCAATAAATTAGATTCATCACATAAATAGAATTTAAAACCAAAACCATATGATCA
>NW_012108586.1:615950-619063 GCF_000951045.1 Mandrillus leucophaeus | reverse complement strand
ACCAAGCTGAGAATCAAACAAGAATGCAATCCCTTTTATAATAGCTGCAAAAAAATTGAGATACCTAGAAATATTCTTAAAAAGTGTGAAAGATCTTTACAAGGAGAAATACAAAAAGGTGGTAACATATATCATATTCTATACAAACAAATACAAATACATGCTATGCTCATGGATTGCAAGGATAAGTATTGTAAAAATGACCATACTGCCCAAAGGAATTTACAGATTCAATATAATTTCTATCAAAATATCAACATCATTTTTCACAGAATTAGAAATAAATGCTAAAATTCATATGGATCAGGAAAGATCCCCAATAATCAAAGCAATCTTAAGAAAAAGTAACAAATCTGGAGGCATCATATTACCTGATTTCAAATTATACTACATGGGCATAGTTACCAAAATAGCATGGTATTGGTTAAAATAAAAAACAAACAAACAAACAAACAAACAACAACAACAAAAAAACAGATACATAGACCAATGGAACAGAATAAACAACTCAGAAATAAAGCCAAATACTTATAACCAACTGATGTTCGACAATTTACACAAGAACATAAACTCGGGAAAGGACTCCCTATTCAATAAATGGTGCCAGGAAAACAGGGTAGCAGCCACATGTAGAAGAATGAAACTGGATCCCCTTCTCTCATCATATACAAAAATCAATTTAAGATGGATTAAAGCTTTAAATAAATCTAAAACTTAAAACCATAAAAATTCTAAAAGAAAACCTAGGATAAACTCTTTTGGACATGGACCTAGGCAAAGAAATTATGACTAATACCCCAAAAGCAAATGCAACAAAACCAAAAATGAATCAATGGGATCTCATTAAGTTAAAAAGCTTCTGCAAAGCAGCAAAGTAATCATTATAGTAAAGAGAAAACCCACAGAATAGGAGAAAATATTTGCAAACTATGCGTCCAACAATGGTCTAGTATCCAGGAATTACAAGGAGCTTAAATCAGCAAGCAACAACAATAAAAATAGTAAACCCCTCAAAAGATGGGCAGATGACATGGGTAGACATTTTTCAAAAGAAGATACACAAATGATTAACAAACATGAAAAAATGCTCAACATTACTAATCATTATGGAAATGCAAATTCAAACCACATTGAGATACCTCCTTATCCCAGCCAGAATGATAATTATTGAGAAGTCAAAAAACAATAGATGTTGGCATGGATGTGGTGAAAAGATAACTCTTACACAATGCTGGTAAGAATGTAAATTAGTACAATTCCTATGGAAAGCAGTTTGGAGATTTCCCAAATAACTCAAAGTAGATCTGTTATTCAATCCAACAATCCCTCTACTGGGTATCTCCCTAAAAGAAAAGAAGTCATTGTATCAAAAAATACCTACACATGTATACATATCATAACACAATTCACAATTGCACTAGGGACCAACCAAAGTGCCCATCAACTGATAAGTGTATTAAAAAAATGTGGTATACACCATGGACTACTATTCAGCCTCCAAAAAGAGTAAAATAATGTATTTTGTAGCAACTTGGATGGAGGTGAAGGTCATTATTCTAAGTGAAATAATTCAGAAACGGAAAACCAAATACCATATGTTCTCACTTATAAGTGGGAGCTAAGCTATGGGTATGCAAAGACATATAGAGTGTTATAACAGACACCATAGACACCAGACACAGAAGCCAGGAGGGTTGAAGTGAGGTGAGGGATAAAAACCTTCATATTGGATACAATGTACACTACTCAGGTGATGGGTGTGCTAAAACTTCAGACTTCACAAGTATATAATTCATCTATGTAATGAAAACCCACTTGTACCCCCAAAACTGTTGACATAAATAAATGAATATATATGTAGATAGATGATAGATAAATAGATGTAAATATAGAAAATAAATCAATAACATAGAAATAAAAATAAAAGAAAGTAGCTAATCTGCTTCCTGAAAGCTTAGATTCCTCCATCTTGACCAGTTCTCAAAAGATAAAATGCTCCTAAGCCTTCAGAGGTCCCAGAAGAAACTTGGTCTTACTGACCTGGCTCTGTTGCCTATGAGGGTCTAGAATGCCCTGTCTTGGGCACCACCCTCTTGGGCAGGTCACACCAGCATCACTTTCCTTCAGGCCCTCCGAGGGTTCCAGGGTCTACGTTCTGTGCCTTGTGCTCATAGGAGGTGGCAGATGTAACAGAGCTGATTTTCTGGAGGATCAACCAGAGGAATGTGAAAAGGAAAATAAAGAAACAGACCACAAATTAAGCCAGTATATGTGCTGTCATTTTTGTCCCTTCCCATTCATTCCAGAGGACTCTGAGAAAAAGCCACTTAGATCCAGAGGTGCCCAACTTAAAACCTTTTAGTGTTCTCTATGCCTCATGCCCACCTTCTGCCCCTCATTCACTGACATGCCATGCTGGAATTTCTTCTTTTCCTTAAAGATGTCAGATTCTTACCTAACCCATACCACTCTTCTCTTTGCTTGGAGCACCCTTCAATCCGCTCTCCTATCTAACTTCTTTCACCTGGCTAAACTCTATTTGACTTTCTGTTCTTGGCTTAAGTGTTTCCTTTTCAGAGACGTCCCTTTTGACCATTCCTATCCTAAAAAGTAATCCAATTGAATGGGAGAACACAGAGGATGTTTAGCATACTGAAACTACTCTGTGTGACACTGTAGTGCTATATACATGGCATTATACATTTCTCCCAAGCCACAGAATGTACAACACCAAGAGTGAACCCTAATGCTAACTATGGACTGTGTGTGTTAATGATGTATTATGACAGGTTAATTCATTGTAACAAATGTGCCACTCTAGGGGGGATATTGATAGTGGGGGAGTCTGTGTGCACAGGTGGTAGCAGGGAGTATTTGGGAAATCTCTGTACCTTCATCTCCGTTTTGCTGTGATCCTAATACTATTCTGAAAAATAAAGTCTATTACAATAAAATAAAAAAACCAAAGCAATAATAATAAAAATAAATAATAATATAGAATGTAAGTGACCAAATTCTCCAATAAAAATACATAGAGTGACTGAATGGTTAAAAGGAAAACAGGACTCAAGTATATGCTGTGTATAAGAAACTAAATTCACTTATAAAGACAT
>NW_012108586.1:612915-614229 GCF_000951045.1 Mandrillus leucophaeus | reverse complement strand
GTATAGAAGGAACAAATCTCAAAATTCTAAAAATTCATACAAGACAAACCCACTAATATTATCACACTGAAAAACTGAAAGTCTTTAAGTTCTGGAACCCAACAAAGATACCCACTTTCATTACTGTTATTCAAAAGAGTCCTATAATTCCTATCTAGAGCAATCAGACAAGAGAAAGAAATAAAAGGCATCCAAATTAGAAAGAAGTCAAATTATCCTAGTTTGCTGCTCATATGATCTTATATTTAGAGAAACTTCAAGACTCCATCAAAAAAGACTTAGAACTAATCAACAAATTCAGTAAAATTGCAGTATACAAAATCAGCCAACGAAAACCAGTAGCATTGCAATATGTCAACAGCAAACAATCTGAAAAAGAAAAAAAAAATTCATTTATAATAGCAACAGATAAAATAAAATACCTGGGAATATACTTGACCAAATAAGTGAAAGCTCTCTACATTTAAAACTATGAGTCATTGATGAAAGAAATTGAAGAGGACAAAATAGGAAGAGAGGAAGTAAAACTGTCTCTGTTTGCAGATTGTGTGATGCTATATCTAGAAAAACCCATAGTCTCTGTTGAAATGCTCCTAGATCTAATAAACACCCTCAGCAAAGTTTCAAGATACAAAGTCAATGTACAAAAATCAGTAGCATTTCTATATACTAACAATATCCAACCTGACAGACAAATCAGAAAGACAATCCCATTCACAATAGCCACAAAAAGAATAAAATACCTAGGAATACACCTAAAAGGGGCATGAAATATCTCCACAATGGGAATTACAAAATGGCGCTCAACAAAATCAAAGATGACATGAACAGATGGAAAAAAAAAAAAAAAAACATTCCATGCTCCTGGAAATGACAAGAAAAATCAATATTGTTATAACGTCCACACCCAAAAGTAATTTACATATTAATGCTATTCCTATAAAACTACCAATTATTCACAGAATTAGAAAAAAGTATTCTAAAATTCACATACAACCAAAAAAGAACTCACATAGCCAAAGCAATTCTAAGCAAAAAGTACAAAGTTGGAGGCAGCACATCACCCCACTTTAAACTATGCTACAAACCTACGGTAGCCAAAATAGCATGGTACTGGTACAAAAACAGATATATAGACTACTAAAACAGCATAGAGAGCCCTGAAATAAAGCCAAACCCCTACAAACATGTGATCTTTGACAAACAAGCAATAGGTTGTTGACCAACAATGGGGAAAGGACTATCCAATAAATTATGCTGGGATAACTGCCTAGCCATATGCAGAAGATTGAACCTTGACTGCTTCCTTACACC
>NW_012108586.1:608493-609995 GCF_000951045.1 Mandrillus leucophaeus | reverse complement strand
AATATTATTAGAGCTAAAGAGAGAGATAGGCCCCAATACAGTAATAGTTGAGAACTTCAACACTCTACTTTCAGCATTGGATATATCATCTAGACAGAAAACATACAATAAAACATGAGACTTATTCTGTACTATAGAACAAATTGATTTAATAGACACAGAACATTTCATCCAACAGCAGCCAACTTCACATTCTTCTCCTCAGCACATGTAATATTTTCAAAGGTAATATATGTGTGAGGCCACAAAACAAGTCCCATAAATTTCAAAAAAGTATCTTTTCTGACAAAAAAGTACCTTTATTCTGACAAAAGTGGAATAAAACTAGAAATCAATAACAAGAGGAAATTTGAAAACTATGTAGAAACATGTAAATTAAACAACAGTCTCTTGACTGAGCATTGGGATAATAAAGAAATTAAGAAGAAAACTTTTTAAAATATTGAAACAAATAAAAATAAAAACACAGTATGCTCAAATCTATGGGATACATAAAAAGCAGTAATAAGAGGAATGTTGATAGCAATAAATGCCTACATCAAAATAGTAGAAAAACTTTAAATAACTAATGATGCATCTTAAAGAACTGGAACAGCAAGAACAAACCAAACTTCAAATTAGTATAAGAGAAATAGTAAAGATGAGAGCAGAAATAAATGAAATTGAGATAAAAAATACAAAAGAATTGCAAATGAAAGAAAAAGTTGGTTTCTTGAAAAGATAAAAAAATAACAAATAGTTAGTCAGAGTAACTAACAAAAAAAGAGAGAACACCCAAATAAATAAAATCAAAGAGAAAAATAAGACATTACAAATGATACCACAGAAATTTAAAAGGATCATTAAAGACTATTATGAGCAACTATAGGCCAATAAATTGAAAAACTTAGAAGAAATGTGTAAATTCCTAGACACATAAAACCTACCAAGATTGAACCATAAAAAAATCAAAAACCTGAATAAACTAATTACATGCAAGATAGAACCAATAATAAAAATTATTCTATCAAAGAAAATCCCAGGATCTGATGGTTTCTCAGCTGAATTTTAGCAAACACTAAAAGATGAAATAAAATCAATCCTACTCAAAACTATTCGACAAAGTTGAGAATGAGGGAATACTCTCAAACTCATTTCATAAACTCAAACTTATTTCATCATACTAGACCAGTATTGCCCTGATGTCAAAATCCAACAAAGATACAACAGCAATAACAAACTGTTGTTGGTTTGGTGACCAATATCACCAATCAACAAAGATGCAGAAACCTTCAACAAAATACTAGCAAACTGAATTCAACAACTATTCAAAAGACCATTAACCATAATAAGGTGGGATTCTTCCCATAAATTCAAGGATGGGTCAACATATGCAAATCGATAACTGTGAGAGATCACATCAAAAGAATAAAGAATAAAATATATATAGTCATTTCTACTGATGCTGATAAAACTTTTGATAAATTCCACATGTCTTTATGATAAAAACTCTCAACACACTG
>NW_012108586.1:602433-607228 GCF_000951045.1 Mandrillus leucophaeus | reverse complement strand
TATGCAAAAATCAACTCAAAATAGATAAAAGTCTTAAATGTAAAACCTAAAACTATGTAAACTCTGGGAGATAATCTAGAAAATATCATTCTGGACATAGGTCCTGGCAAAGATTTCATGATGAAGATGCCAAAAACAATTGCAACAACAACAAAAAACTGGCAAATGGGACCTAATTAAACTAAAAAGCTTCTGCACAGTAAAAATAAAATAAAATAAAATAAAATAAAACTATATTGTTTAAAAGTCAGTACTACCCAACGAAATCTGCAGATCCAGTACAATCTCCATCAAAATACCAATAATATTCACACAAATATAAAAAATATTAAAATATATATGGAATTACAGCTAAAGCTATTCTGAGTAAAATGAACAAAGCTTCAGGCATCACATTACCTGACTTCAAATTATAGTACAAAAATAGATAAAATGTATGGATAGACATTTCTTAAGACAAATGGCTAACAGATTGATGAAAAAATGTTAAACATCATTAATCACTGGATAGATGCGTATAAAAACTACAGGGAGATGTCATCTCATCCCAGTTAAAATAGCTTTTATCGAAAAGACAGGCAATAACAAATGCTGATGAGGATGTGGAGAAAGAGAAACTCTTGTACAATGGTGATGAAAATTTAAATTAGAAGAGCTACTGTGGAGAACACTGTGGAGGTTCCTCAAAAAAAAAGCAAAAGAAACTGAAAACAGAACTACCATGTGATCCAGCAAACCCACTAGTGGGCATATATCCAAAAGAAAGGAAATCTGTGTATCAAAAAAGTATCTGCACTGCTATGTTTTTAACAGTACTATTCACAATAGCCAAAATACAGAATCAACCTAAGTATCTATCAGTGAATAATTGGGTTTAAAAAGTGGCACATATACATAATATAATAACAGAAATGGAACCCTGTCATTTTCAATAACATGAATAGAACTGGAGGACATTCAGTTAAATAAGACAGGCACAAAGAGACAAATATCACATGTTCTCACTCATATGTGAGACATAAAAGATATTGAACTCATGGAGATAGAGAGTAGATGATGGTTATCAGAGGCTGGGAATGGTAGTTGGCAGGGAGGGTGAAGAGTGGATGGTAGATGGGTACAAAAATACAGTTAGATAGAAGAAATACAATCTAGTGTTTTGTAGCAAAATAAGACAACTATAGCTAACAATTTACTATACATTTCAAAATAACTAAAAGAGTAAAATTGGAATGTTCGTAACACAAAGAAATGATAAGTACTTGAGGTGATTGATGCATAACCCAATTATCCTGATTTGAACATTATACATTTTATGCTTTTATCAAAATATCATGTGCACCCCATAAATATTTTTAATGATTGTGTATCCATAGTAATTAAAAATAAAATGCTTTCATAAAATTTAACCTGATGGTACTATAACCTTTTTACTTTTAAACTTTTAAATTTGTTAACTTTTGTGCTCTTTTGTAATAACTTAAAACACAAACACATTGTACAGAATTATTAGTACAGCTGTACAAAAATATTTTCTTTCTTTATATCCTTATTCTGTAAGCTTCTTTCTTTTTAAAAACATTTTATTTTTCTTTTACTATTTTGTTTTGTTAAAATCTTGACATAAACACATATTTTCCTAGGTCTATATGTGGTCAGTATCATTATCATCACCATGTTCTACTTCCATATCTTATCTAATATCTCATATCTCATAAAATGTATGGAGCTATCATTTCCTATCACAATGTCTACTTCTGGAATAACTCCAGAAGGACTTGCGCTAGGCTGTTTTTACAGTTACCTTAAAAAAAAAGTAAGTAGAAGGAATATATCCTAAATGAATAATAAATAGTATAGTAAGCACACAAACCAGTAACATAATTATTTATTATCAAGTATTAGATACTGTACATAATTGTATGTGCTATACTTTTACAACACTGGCAGGCCAGTAGGTGTGTTTACATCAGCATCACCAAAAGCAGATGAGTAAGCCTTGTACTATGACCACTATAACCATGTTATGGCTGCTACAATGACACTAGGTGATAGTAATTTTTCAGCTTTATTAGAATCTTATGGGATCACCGCTGTATATGTGATATAACATTGATCAAAACATAATTATGTGGCACATGACTGTATATGTATTTATGTTTGTATTTGTGTGCATGCATGTGTGTATACATGTTTATATGTGTCTGCAGTTTTTCCCTTTTGGCATTATCTACATAAGGATTCATTATTGTTTTCCTTTTTGTTTAAACTTCATTTCCATATATATTTTCCTTTTAGAGTTCATTTATTTCTAAGATGATCAGAAATGTTTTATATCACCTTGTCTAATTTTATTTCCAGATTTTTCTAAATTTGATTGATGTTGTTTTTATAATTTATCTGATTTTCTCTAAATCTTTAGCTGATTTTGAAATAGTAGGGTACATTTTTCTTGTTTCCTATGTCTGTCCTTTAAGTATGCTTTCATTGTAAGAATGCTATCCTATTTATTATTTTATGGCCATGTGTTTAATGCTTGGTGACATCACATACATAGGGAACTGCCTATACCTTCACTCAGAACAGAGTTGAGGGAACAAGAGGTAAGATCAGATCTTCAGAACACAGTAAACATGACAGTGATAGTTTTTATAATTCCATGCATACCCATGTCCTTTTAAGGACAAAATACAAGTACTGGTAAAAAATAGCTTTGAGTATCTTAACAGATCTAAAAGGTATGAAATCTAAAAAGCATGAAATCAAATTTGTTTGAAGAGTTGTGAAATGTCTACAGAAACAAGAATAAATAATTAAAATGTGAATTACATGTATGCTATGTCAGCCTCTGTAGATTTAAGCTATTATTGTTTTGGTTTGTTTTATGATGATGTCACCCAAATGATCTGACCATTTTTTTTTTTTAATTTAATTTAATTTGTTTTTTAAGTTAATTAATTAATTTACTGAGACAGATTCTTGCTCTGTCGCCCAGGCTGGATTGCAGTGGCACAATCTTGGCTCACTGCAACCTCTGCCTCCTGGGTTCAAGCGATTCTCCTGCCTCAGACTCCCGAGTAGCTGGGATTACAGGCATGCACCATCATGTCTGGCTAATTTTTGTATTTTTAGTAGAGACGGGGTTTTGCCATGTTGCCTAGGCTTCTCTTGAATTCCTGGCCTCATGTGATTCACCTGCCTTGACTTCCGAAAGTGCTGGGATTACAGGCATGAGCCACTGCGCCTGGTCTGATCTGACAGTTTTAAAAGAAGCAATTAATAAAATGGATTTCCTTAAACAATTTTGGAAAAGATGAGGCTAATCCGAGGCTGCAGACTAATAGGCAATTGAAAATACCAGCAATAGCATAAAACGAATAGAAGAAAAAGAATCAAATGGAAAATTGCATATGTAAAACAGTCTTCTCTTAACTGCAGACTCGTTTCAAGTAAATTCAGATTCCTAAAAAGAATATAAAGCTTTTACGAAGATGTTTAAGCTAAGGATAAATTTCTACCACTATTTTGGAAAGAAAGCATACATAATGAATGGTGACCTAGAATCTTCAGCTAATCTCATGGTCAGTTTGAAGAGGTAAATCAGAAAGAAAATAACATCTTGAATAAACTATTTTTTAACACTAAAATTAATTATTCTCTTAAATATGTTACTTGTTAAATGTCAGCATATGAGAAACTGTGAATGTATTAAATTTTTATTAATGATATAATTAATAGAAAACTCAAGTTATATTAATAGATAAATGATTATAAGCTATATTAAGATTTATATCATTTATAGAAATACATTATGTCTATCTGCTCAAAAGATAAAGATGTTGGATAATTGGTTGTTGTGTTATAAGTAGATGTAGGGCCAGGTGTGGTGGCTCGTCCCCATAATCCCAGCCCTTTGAGAGGATTGCTTGAGCACAGGAGTTCGAGACTAGACTCAGCAACACAGTGAGACCCTGCCTCTTCAAATAATAATAACGATAATAACAATAATAATAAGCAATGCAGGAACACTTAAAAATAATCAGATTTAGGGTGAGGCCAAAGTGGCAGACTAGAAGCAGCTCATGTGTGCCTCTCTCATGGAGAGGAAACAAAAAGGCTAGTGAACACTAATGCAACAGGCCGATCATCTGAAAAACCATGTCACGATCCATCAAGGCAATAGGGGCACACAGAACAGAGAGGAGAAAAGCTGGGTGCTAGCATGTCTGGGCTCAACACGAAGCCAGGATAACCTCCCCGACATGGGAAAGGGTAAGTGAGTGAGGGCGCCCAGGTTGATTCATGCTCTCCACAGGGACCTGTGTAAGACTGGAAATAAGAGAATCTCCCTGGCACCTCCATACCCCCACTGCACTTCTAAACTGAGGCAGAGAGCCACCTGGATGTTTTGCAGGGGCAATGCACAAGTCCAAGGAGAACTTTACAAACTTTGAGCCCTGCAGCAGACCTATACTGGTGCCACAACCTCAATAGAGGCACTAGTTGTTGTTACTTGGAGCAGTGAGCTTGTTGCATCCCCCTTTCCAGATAGGGCTCGGTGGCAGCTTCCAGCCCAGTGGTCCTGTTTAGGCCCAAACTTGCCTGCCCACTGCTGCCACACCCCCACCACTGGTAACCACATGGATAACCCCTGCCAGAGTTCTATCCTAGACATCCCATTTTTTTTTTTTTTTTTTTTTTTATGGAGTCTCACTCTGTCACCAGGCTGCTGGAGTACAGTGGCAGGATCTCAGCTCACTGCAGTCTCCACCTCCTGGGTACAAGCAATTCTCCT
>NW_012108586.1:598000-600303 GCF_000951045.1 Mandrillus leucophaeus | reverse complement strand
AAACAGCTGACCTGTCAAAAGAAACTCTATGAGTCAGATAAAACTGGGGGCCAATATTCAGCATTCTTAAAGAAAAACATTTTCAACTAAGAATTTCATATGCAGCCAAGTAAAGGAGAAATAAGATCCTTTTCAGATAGGTAAATACTAAGGGAATTCATTGCCAGCAGATCTGCCTTACAAGAGGTCCTGAAGGGAGTGCTAAATATGAGAAAGAAAGAACATTACTGCCCACAACAAAAACACACCAAGTACATAGACCAGTGACACTATAAAACAGCCACACAAAGAAGTCTGCATAATAACCAGCCAACAACATGGTGACAGAATCAAATTCACACATATCAACGGTAACCTTGAATGTAAATGAGCTAAATGCCACAATTGAAAGGCAAAGAGTGGCAAGTTGGATAAAAATGGAAAACACAACAGCATGCTGCCTTCAGCAGCACCATCTCACATGCAATGACACCTATAGGCTCAAAGTAAAGGGATAGAAAAAAAATCTAGCAAGTGAATGCAAAACATAAAGAGGCAGGGGCTGCTATTCTAATTGGTTTAAAGACGCTTTAAATCAACAAAAATCAAAAAAGACAAAAAAAAAATGCATTACCTAATGGTAAAGGCCTTGATTCAACAAGAGGACCTAACTATCCTGCACATATACACACCTAACACAGGAGCGCCCAGATTCATAACACAAGTTATGAAGACATATTAAGACACTTAGATAACCACACAATAACTGTGGGATACTTTAACACATTATTGACAGTATTAGACATATCATCAAGCCAGAAAACTAACAAAGGTATTTGTGACCTCAACTCCACACTAGACAAAATGATTCTAATAGACATCAACAGGACTCTTCATCCAAAAACAGAATATATATTCTTCTCATTGCCACATGGCACATACTTTAAAATTGTCCACAGAATTGGGTATAAAACAATCCTCAGCAAATTCATAAAAACAAAATCATACCAACCAGGATTTCATACCACATTGCAATAAAATAGAAATCATTGCTGAGAAAATCATTCAATACAGTAATATGGAAACTTAAAAACCTGGCTTTTGAATGACTTTTGGGTAAATAATGAAATTAAGGCAGAATTCAAAGAATTATTTGGAACTAATCAGAAAAAAAGGTATAACACACTAGAATCTCTAGTACAAAGCCAAAGCAGTTTTAAAAGGGAAGTTCATAGCACTAAACTCCAACATTAAAAAGTTAGAAAGATCTCAAATTTGCAACCTAATATCACAATTACAGAAACAAGACCAAATCAATCCCAATATTAGCAGAAGACAAGACATAACCAAATTCAGAGCTGACCAGAGGAAACTGAGATGCAAAAAAATCATACAAGAGAGCAGTGAATCTAGGAGCTGATTCTTTGGGGAAAAAAAAGAAAAAAGAAAAAAGAAAAAAGAAATGATAGACCACTAGCCAGACTAATAAACAAGAAAAAGAGAGATGACTCAAATAAATACAAACAAATGAAAAAGAGGATGTTACTGCTGACTCCACAGAAATACAAAAATCCCTCAGAGATAATTATAAAAACCTCTATGCACACAAGCTGGCAAATTTAGAAAAAATGGATAAATTCCTGGAAACATACAGCCTCCCAACTTTGAACAAGTAAGATACTGAATCCCTGAACAGATTGATAATAAGTTTCAGAAAAGGATCAGTAATCAAATGCCTACCAAGCAGAAAAAGTTCAGGGCCAGAATAATGCATACCCCAATTCTACCAGATAAATAAAGGAGAGGTGGTAACAGTCCTATGAAACTATTCCAAAAAATTGAGGAGGTGAGAATCCTCCCTAACTCATTCTATGAGGTCAGCATCATTCTGATACCAAAACTTGGCAGAGACATAGCAAAATGACAGAAATTCAATATTCTTGATGAACATAGGTGCAAAAACCCTCAATAAAACACAAGCAAACCAAATTTAGCAGCAATTCAAAAAGTTAATCCACAAGGATCAGTTAGGCTTTATCCCAGTGATGCAAAGTTGGTTCAACATATGCAAATCAACAAGTGTACTTCATCACAGAAACAGAACTAAAAGCAAAAACCACATAACCATCTCAACAGATGTAGAAAAGGTTTTCAATAAAATTTTAGTATCCCTTTATGTTAAATACCCTCAACAAACTAGTCATTAAGGGACATACCTCAAAATAGTAAGAGCCATCTATGATAAACCTATTGCTAACATCATACTGAATGGCAAAAGCTGGATGCACTCCCTTTGAAAACCGGAACAAAACAAGGTTGCCTTT
>NW_012108586.1:594460-597950 GCF_000951045.1 Mandrillus leucophaeus | reverse complement strand
TTCAGAGCTGACCAGAGGAAACTGAGATGCAAAAAAATCATACAAGAGAGCAGTGAATCTAGGAGCTGATTCTTTGGGGAAAAAAAAGAAAAAAGAAAAAAGAAAAAAGAAATGATAGACCACTAGCCAGACTAATAAACAAGAAAAAGAGAGATGACCCAAATAAATACAAACAAATGAAAAAGAGGATGTTACTGCTGACTCCACAGAAATACAAAAATCCCTCAGAGATTATTATAAAAACACAAAAGCTGGCAAATTTAGAAAAAATGGATAAATTCCTGGAAACATACAGCCTCCCAAGTTTGAACAAGTAAGATACTGAATCCCTGAACAGATCGATAATAAGTTCCAGAAAAGGATCAGTAATCAAATGCCTACCAAGCAGAAAAAGTTCAGGGCCAGAATAATGCATACCCCAATTCTACCAGATAAATAAAGGAGAGGTGGTAACAGTCCTATGAAACTATTCCAAAAAATTGAGGAGGTGAGAATCCTCCCTAACTCATTCTATGAGGTCAGCATCATTCTGATACCAAAACTTGGCAGAGACATAGCAAAATGACAGAAATTCAATATTCTTGATGAACATAGGTGCAAAAACCCTCAATAAAACACAAGCAAACCAAATTTAGCAGCAATTCAAAAAGTTAATCCACAAGGATCAGTTAGGCTTTATCCCAGTGATGCAAAGTTGGTTCAACATATGCAAATCAACAAATGTACTTCATCACAGAAACAGAACTAAAAGCAAAAACCACATAACCATCTCAACAGATGTAGAAAAGGTTTTCAATAAAATTTTAGTATCCCTTTATGTTAAATACCCTCAACAAACTAGTCATTAAGGGACATACCTCAAAATAGTAAGAGCCATCTATGATAAACCTATTGCTAACATCATACTGAATGGCAAAAGCTGGATGCACTCCCTTTGAAAACCGGAACAAAACAAGGTTGCCCTTTCTTACCACTCCAACTTGACATAGTGCTGGATATCTTAGCCAAAGCAATCAGGAAAGACTAAGAAATAAAAAGGCATCCAAATAGGAAGAGAAAAAGACAAACTATCCCTGTAATTCATACAATATGTTTCTATACCTAGAAAACACCATAGTCTCTGCCCCAAAGCTCCTAGATATGATGAACTACTTCAGCAAAGTTTCCGGATACAAAATCAATATATAAAAATCAGTAGCATTCATACACAACAGAAACATCCAAGCTGAGAGCCAAATCAGGAACACAATCCCATTCACAATTGGTACACAAAAAACAATAAAATAAAATACCTTGGAATACAGCTAACCAGCAAAGTAAAATATCTGTAAAATGAGAATTACAAGATACTACTCAAATAAAATAGAGATAACACAAACAAATGGAAAAACATTCTATGCTGATAGATAGGAAGAGTCAATACTGTTAAAATGTCCAAAACAATTTATATATTCAATGCTATACATATCAAACTACCAGAGACATTCTTCAAAGAACTAAAAAAAAAAAAAAAAAAACAACAAAAAAACAAAAAAAACCTCCCAAAACAATTTACATATTCAATGTTATACATATCAAACTACCAAAGACACTCTTCATAGAACTAAAAAAAAAAAAATCTAAAAATTCATATTAAACTATAAAAGAGCCTAATGAAAAGCCTAAGTAAAAAGAAAAAAGCTGAAAGCATCGCATTGCTCAACTTCAAACTATACTACAAGGCTATAGTAACCAAACCAGCATGATATTGGTACAAAAACAGACACATAGACCAATGGAACATAATAGAGAGCCCAGAAATAATACCACACACCTACAACTGTCTAGTCTTCAACAAAATCAACAAAAATAAGCAAACGGGAAAGGACTCCCTGTTACATTAATGGTGCTGGGATAACTGGCTAGTCATATGCAGAAGACTGAAACTGGACCCTTTCTTTACATCATGTACCAAAATCAACTCAAGATGGATTACGGAATTACATGTAAAGCCCAAAACTATAAAATCCCTAGAAGATAACCTAGGACGTATCATTCTGGATATAGGACCTAGCAAAAATGTCATTACAAACACACCAAAAGCAATTGCAACAAAAACAAAAATTGAAAAATGGGACATAATTAAACTAAAGCGATTTTTCACAGGAAAAGAAACTATCAACAGAACAACAGACAAGACAAGCTACAGAACAGGAGAAAATATTCTCAAACTACGAATCCAACAGAGGTCTAATATCCAGAATCTATAAGTAATATAAACGTATTTACAAGCAAAAACTAAACAACCCCATTAAAAAATGGGCAAAGGACATAAAGAAATACTGTTCAAAAAAAGACATACACATGGCTAACAAGCATATAGGAAAATGCTCAATGTCACTAATCTTTAGGGAAATTCAAATCAAAACCACAATGAGAAAGCATCTTATACTAATGAGAATGAGTATTATTAAAAAGTCACAAAATAACAGATGTTTATGAGGCTGTGAAGAAAAGGGAACACTTATACACTGCTTGCGGGAATGTAAATTAGTTCAGCTATGTGGAAAGCAGTGTGAGAATTTCTCAAAGAACCTAAAACAGAATTACCATTCAATCCAGCAATCCCATCATTGGGTATATACCCAAATAAATATAAATTATTCTAACACAAAGACAACAGCATGCAAATGTTCATTGCAGCACTATTCATGATAGCAAAGATATGGAATCTACCTAAATGCTTATCAATGGTATGGTGCATATACACAGTGGAATACTATGCAGCCATCAAAAAGAATGAGATCATGCCCTCTGTTGCAACATAGATAGAGCTGGAGGCCATTATCCTAAGTGAAGCAAAGCATAAACAGAAAACCAGATACTGTATGTTCTCACTTGTAAGTGGGGCCTACCTGAAGGTGGAGGGTGGGAGGAGGAAGAGGGTAAAAAAAAAAAAAAACTACCAATAAGGTACCATGCTTATTACCTGGGTGACAAAATAATCTGAACACCAAACCCCTGAGACACGAAATTTACTTATATATGTACCTACACATGCACACCTGGAATTTACCTGCAAATGTACACCAACACTTAAAATAAAAGTTAGAAGTAAATGTATTTCCATATATTTGTTAAAAACAGGAATTAGTATTAACTGTTTTATAGAAACTTAGAAATACCATACATCTAAGATTAAAACGAATAAAGATATGCAATAATTGTACACAAAATCTACACAATATTGTTGAAAAAGAAGTAAAGAAGACAAATCAATATTTATTTTCATTGATTAGAAGGCTATATGTTAAGGATTTTAGTTCTCCTTAAATGTATCAAAAAAGCTATGATTGCAATAAAATCCCTACAAGACTGTGTGCGCGCGCGTGTGTGTGTGCGCAGAACTTTACAAGTTGATTGTGTGCGATTGTGGAACTTAACAAGTTGATTTCATCATATCTATGGATATTCATAGAGCCAAGAATAATCAAGACAATCTTAAGTAAGA
>NW_012108586.1:592217-594410 GCF_000951045.1 Mandrillus leucophaeus | reverse complement strand
AAAAAAAAAACTACCAATAAGGTACCATGCTTATTACCTGGGTGACAAAATAATCTGAACACCAAACCCCTGAGACACGAAATTTACTTATATATGTACCTACACATGCACACCTGGAATTTACCTGCAAATGTACACCAACACTTAAAATAAAAGTTAGAAGTAAATGTATTTCCATATATTTGTTAAAAACAGGAATTAGTATTAACTGTTTTATAGAAACTTAGAAATACCATACATCTAAGATTAAAACGAATAAAGATATGCAATAATTGTACACAAAATCTACACAATATTGTTGAAAAAGAAGTAAAGAAGACAAATCAATATTTATTTTCACTGATTAGAAGGCTATATGTTAAGGATTTTAGTTCTCCTTAAATGTATCAAAAAAGCTATGATTGCAATAAAATCCCTACAAGACTGTGTGCGCGCGCATGTGTGTGTGCGCAGAACTTTACAAGTTGATTGTGTGCGATTGTGGAACTTAACAAGTTGATTTCATCATATCTATGGATATTCATAGAGCCAAGAATAATCAAGACAATCTTAAGTAAGAAGAAAAAGATGAAAGATTCCCACTACCTGAAATGAAGATATCTTATCAAGTAATAAATATTATATGACACTGGCAGAGGATAGACAACCAGACTAATGGAACAGAAACCAGAGACTGACCCAAACATAGAACAAATAGGGGCATCTGATTTATGGCAATATATCATTTCAGGATACTGCAGGAAAAGGCTAAACTTTTCAATAAATACTACTGAATCTGCTGAATGTCTAAATAGAAAAAGTAAGATACACCACTCTGACATCTCATCATAACAAAAAATAAATTCAAATTGGATTATATATCTAAATGTAAAATATGATTTTAGAGATCATAGAAAGACAAGCAACAGACTGAGCTTCCTCCCCACTACTGGCAACCACTGATTTTATTATCTCCACACTTTTACCTTTTCCAGAATGTCATATAATTGGAATTATACTGTGCATAGCCATTTAAGATTGGCTTCTTTCACTTCATAATATTCATTTAAGATTCCTCCATATCTTTTCATGACTTGACAGCTCATTTTGTTTTAGTGATGAATATTTCATTTTGTGCATGTATCACAGTGCATTTTTCCATTCACCTACTGAAGGACACCTTGGTGTGGACATAACTTTTCACTCTTTTGTGTAGATACAAAGGAGTGTGATTTCTGAATAATATGGTAGAAATATGTTTAGTTATGGGATAAACTACAAAACTCTCTAACAAAATGGCTGTACCATTTTGCATTCTCACAAGTAAGGAATGAGAGTTCCTGTTGTTGTACATCCTTTTTGGAATTTGATGTTCTCAGTGTTTTGGATTTTGGCTATTCTAATAAGTTTGTAAAGATACTGCATTGTTATTTTTATTCGTGAGTCTCTACTGACATCTGTTCATACGTTTAGTCATTATCTGTATATCTCCTTTAATGAGATGTCTTCTGCCTATTTTTTAAATCAGGTAATTCATTTGCTTACTTTTGCATTTTAATAGTTCTTCCTATTTTCTGGATAATAATCCTTTATCAGGTGTCTTTCTCATTGTGTAACTTGTCTTCTCATTCTCTTGACAGTATATTTTGTCAAGCAGAATTTTTCAATGTATTCCACCTTATCTATTACTTTGCATGAATTGTGTCTTTGGTGTTGTATCTAAAAAGTCACTGTCACTCTCCACAACAACAAAAAAAGAGAATTTTAGACGAATATTCCTGATGAACATCGATGCAAAAATCCTCAATAAAATACTGGCAAACCAAATCCAGTAGCACATCAAAAAGCTTATCCACCACAATCAAGTTGGTTCCATCCCTGGGATACAAGGCTGGCTCAACATATGCAAATCAATAAACGTAATTCATCATATAAATAGAACTAAAGACAAAAACCACATGATTATCTCAATATATGCAGAAAAGGCCTTTGACAAAATTCAACAGTCCTTCATGCTAAAATCTCTCAATAAACTAGGTATTGATGGGATGTATCTCAAACTAATAAGAGCTACTTATGACAAACCCACAGTCAATGTCATACTCAATGGGCAAAAACTGGAAGCATTCCCTTTGAAAACTGGCACAAGACAGGGATGCCCTTTCTCACTACTCCTATTCAACACAGTGTTGGAAGTTCTTGCCAGGGAAATCA
>NW_012108586.1:577158-591287 GCF_000951045.1 Mandrillus leucophaeus | reverse complement strand
GCAACAAAAGCCAAAATTGACAAATGGGATCTAATTAAACTAAAGAACTTCTGCACAGCAAAAGAAACTACCCTCAGAGTGAATAGGCAACCTACAGAATGGGAGAAAATTTTTGCAATCTATCCATCTGACAAAGGGCCAATGTCCAGAATCTACAAAGAACTTAAACAAATTTAGAAGAAAAAATCAAATAACCCCATCAAAAAGTGGCCAAAGGACATGAACAGACACTTCTCAAAAGAAGACATTTATGCGGCCAACAGACACAGGAAAAAATGTTCATCATCACTGGCCATCAGAGAAATGCAAATCAAAACCACAATTAGATACCATCTCACACCAGTTAGAATGATGATCATTAAAAAGTCAAGAAACAACAGATGCTGGAGAGGATGTGGAGAAATAGGAATGCTTTTATACTGTTGGTGGGACTGTAGACTAATTCAACCATTGTGGAAAACAGTGTGACAACTCCTGAAGGATCTAGAACTAGAAATACCATTTGACCCAGCCATCCCATTACTGGACATATACCCAAAGGATGATAAATATTGCTGCTATAAAGACTCATGCACACGTATGTTTATTGCGGCACTATTCACAATAGCAAAGACTTGTAACCAACCCAAATGTTCATCAATGATAGATTGGATTAAGAAACTGTGGCACATATACACCATAAAAAAGGATGAGTTCATGTTCTTTGTAGGGACATGGATGAAGCTGGAAACCATTATTCTGAGCAAACTATCACAAGGACAGAAAACCAAGCACTGCCTGTTCTCACTTATAGGTGGGAATTGAACAATGAGAACACATGGACACAGGGTGCGGAACATCACACACTGGGGCCTGTCGTGGGGTGGGGGGAGGGAGGAAGGATAGCATTAGGAGATATACCTAATGTAAATGACTAATTAGCAGGTACAGCACACCAACATGACACATGTATACATATGTAACAAACCTGCATGTTGTTCACGTGTACCCTAGAACTTAAAGTACAATAATAATAAAAAGAAAAGTCATTGTCACTTTCAAAGTCATCTAGATTTTCTCCTATGTTGTCTCCTAGAAGTTTTAGAGTTTTGCATGTAAGTCTATGATCCATTTTGAGTTAATTTTTGTGGAAAGTACAAGGTCTGTGTCTGGATAAATTTACTTACATAAGCATGTCCAATTATTCTATCAAATATGTTGAAAAGACTATCTTTTCTCACTTGTATTCTCTTTGTACATTTGTCATAGATCAGTCAACTATATGTGGTTCTATTCATGGGCTCTCTATTCTGTTTCATTGATTTAACTGATCTTTTCTCAATACCACATTGTCTTGATTGTTATCGCTTTATAATAAGTCTTGAATTGGGTTAGTGTCCTCCACATTTGTTGATCTTCTTCAATATTGTATTGGCTATTATAGGTCTTTTACTTCTCCATATAAACTGTAGAATCAGTTTGTCAATATCCACCAAAAGAACATATTGGGATTTTTATTGAGATTTCACTGGGTCTGTAGACTAATTTGGGAAGAACTGATATTGTAATAATACTGAATCTTCTTAACCATGAACATAGAACATTTGTTAAGTTCTTCTTTGATTTATTTTATCAGTTTTGTAGTTTTCCTTATATACATATTCTACATATATTTTTACATTTATAACTAAATACATAACTTTTAAGCTATTAATATAAATGATAATGAGTTTTAAAGTTCAATTTCAGTTTGTTCATTGCTGATATATAGAAAAAGAATTGACTTTTGTGTATTAAACTTGTATCCTGCAAGCTTGCTATGATTGCTTATCAGTTCAATATATTTTTTATTGATGCTTTTGGATTTTCTGTATAGATGATCATGTCATCTGTGAATAAACATCATTTTATTCCTTCCAAACTGGCATACTTTTTATTTCCTTTTTGAGTTATATTTCATCAGCGAGAACTTCCAATACACCGTTAAAAAGCAATAGTGGTGACAGAGGACATCCTTACCTTGTTTCTGATTTTGGCAGGGAAGCTTCAAGTTTCTTACCATTAAGTATGATAATAGCTATAGGGTGTTTTTTATAGATTTTTTAAAAATCAAGTTGAGCAAGTTCCTCTCTATTCCTAGTCTGCTGATAGGTTTTACCTTGAATGGGCAATACTAGATGAAGCAATAAATAGATTTCTATTATATCCAGGTGATTGATGGTGCTGTTGAGTTGAATTATGTCTTTACTAATTTTCTGCCTGCTCTGTATGTTCATTTTTGATAAAGAGGTGTCGAAGTCTACAACTATAATAGTAGATTTATATATAGATTTTCATCTATTTTTCCTTGAAGGTCTATTAGTTTTCATCTCAAATATTTTGACACTCTGTTTTCAGGCACATACACATTAAGAATCAATATGTATTTTTGGAGAATTGACTCTTTAATTATTATGTAATGCCCTTCTTTTTTCCCTGATAAATTACTTTGAAGTCGGCTTTCTCTGATATTAATATAGATACTCCCGCTTTCTTTTTATTAGTGTTAGCAGATTTCATCTCCTTACTTTCTTCATTCCTTTACTTTTAATTTACCTGTGACTTTATATTCAAAGTAAGTTTCTTATATACAAGATATATTGTTTGTTATACAATCTGCTAATTTCTGTCATTTAATTGGTATCTGTAGACCACTGATGTTTAAAGTAATTTTTATTTAGTTGGATTAATATAGGTCATATTTGTTTTCATTTTTTATTTGGTGCTTATGTTTTCCCTCTTTTTTATGTCTTCCACACTTTTTCTAACTTTTATAAGTTTAACCGAACATTTTACATAGTTCTATTTTCTCTCTTAGCATATCCATTATACTTCTTTAATTTTTCGTGTGTGTGTGTGTGTGTGTATGTGTGTGTGTGTGTGTGGTTCCTCTAGAGATTACCATATACTTTCCAACTAATCCATGTCCACTAATTAAAAAGAAAAAGCAACAACACTATACCACTTCTGGTGTAATACAAGGGCAAGTGTATGCCTATGAAGTGGTTAATATCCACAGTGCCCAGTTCATGATCACACATAATCAGATGCATTGTTGCTATAATTATTTTGGATGAACTTTTATTTGGTAGATCAATTAAAGGGAAGATAAATTATATTTTTATTTTACCTTCAATTATTTGTTCACCAAGGTCTCCCTTTCTTTATGTAGATGTTAATTATTTACTTTAAATATTTCCCTTCTCTCTGCAGAACTTCTAATATCTCTTGCAAGGCAGGTGTACTGGCAACAAATCCTCTCAATTTTTGTTGGTTTGAGGAAGTTTTTCATTTCTCCTTCACTTTTGAAGAATGATCTTGCAGAATACAAATTCTAAGATGGAGAAGTTGTTGTTTGTTGGTTTTACTTTCTTTTCTCTCCACAATTTAAATCTTCACTTAACTTCTTGCTTGCATGGTTACTAAGAACTCAGTTACTCATCTTTAGATAAGATGTCATTTTCCTCTGACTTTTTTCAAAACTTTTTCTTTATCTTTATTTTTCTGTAGTTTGAATATGATACTTCCTGGCATAGTTTTGTATTGTTTTTAATTATCCTGCTCAGTGTTCTCTGAGCTTCCAGAATCTGTTGTCTGATGTATGATGTTAATTTTGAAAAATTCTTAGTCATTATTGTTTCAGGTATTTCTTTTGTTTCATTCTTTCTTTCTTCTTCACTTAACGTTTTCATTATTCATATGTTATACCTTCTGTAGTCCCATAGTTCTTGGATAAATTTTTTGGTCTTTTCTTCACTGTGTTTTTCGTTTTGTAAGTTTCTGTCAACGTATTCTCAAGCTCAGGGATTTTCTCCTCAGCCTTATCCAATCTACTAATAATGAGCCCATCAAAGGCATTCTTCATTTCTGTTACAGTGTTTTTGATCTCTTGAATTTCTTTTTGATGATTTCTTAGAATTCTCATCTCTCTGCATACATTGTCCATCTATTCTTGCATATTTTCTACTTTTTCGATTAGAGCTCTTAACATATTAACTGAAGTTGTTTAAATTCATGATTTGATAATATCAACATCGCTGTCATATTTGAGTCTTGTTATGATGCTTGCTCTATCTCTTCAAATTGTATTTTGTCATTTAGTATATTTTACAATTTTGTTGACAGGCAAATATATACCTTTTTTGTTGACAGGCAGATGTGTGTGTGTGTGTGTGTGTATACACACAGTTTTTTTTTTTGTGTGTGTGTGTATGTGTACACACATATATATGTTGTATATGTTGTATATGTGTATATATATATATATGTGTTGTACATATGTGTGTATATATATATACATATTGTATATGTTGTATGTGTGTGTGTGTATATTTTTTTTTTTCCTGTGTGTATATATTTTCATATATATCTTGTGTGTGTGTATGTGTGTGTATTCCTTTTACACACAGGTGGTGAAAAGAACTGTGGTACCTAGGTCTTTAGTAATGTAAGTGGTAAGATGTGGGTGGAAGGGAAGCATTCTGTAGTCTTATGATTAGATTTCAGCCTTTTAGTGAGTCTGTGCCCTTGCACTGTGAATTTCATAAACGCTTTCATTTTTGTTTTTGTTGGTTTTGTTTTCATTTTTTCAAGGCCTTCCTTCGTGTGGAATAACTAGAGTTGACTGAATTGTGTATTTACCTTCCCCTAATTTGGTCAAGGTCTAACAAAACCCCCTAGGTTAGGCTCTCTTGAGGGTAGTTTCTCTTGAGGGTAGGCCTTAAAAAGTATAGCAAAATACCGTCTTCCTCTTACCCGGTAAGAACCATAAAATAATTTTACTCTGTTCTTCACTGTGAGAAACTGGGACAGCTCCTGGGAAAGCTCCTGGAAGTAAAACTCACAAAAGTGTGGGAACCCCCAAGGACTGTGTCTGCCTGCAGTTTTGATCTCTCAGGCTTATCTACATTAAGCCATCAGCAATACCATTACAGTTTATATTTTCCTGCTTGAGTACTGGTTACTATACAGGTTTCTGCTTGTGAGCCTCTGTTATGCTAAATTGTGATTCTCTTTATCTGTCTATCTGCCTCTCTAATTTTGGAGACAGTGGTTTGCCCTGACACATACTTCTCATATCTAAGAGTTGTCATATCTGACATATCTAAGAGTTGTCGATTTTTCAGTCTGTTAAGTTTTTTACTTGTTGTTAAAATAATGTGGTAACTTTGAAGCAATTTACAAAGTAGAATCTCTCATGTTTTTAACAGACTTGTATAGGCACCCTTCAGTTCTTGGGTGGTTTGGGGTTTTCTTTTTTCTATTTCTTTAATTTTTATTCTTAATTTTCTTTTACTTTATTCTAATTCCTGTCCTTTTCCCAATTTCTGGAGATGAACACTTAGCTCATTTCTTCAACATTTTCTTTTCTAATATATACATTTTTATGACTACAAATAAACCACAAAGCATGACTATAATACTTCTCATAAGTTTGGATAGTTTATATAATCATTGTACAATACTCAATTCATATATACATATATATATATACACACACACACACACATATATGTATGGAGACAGAGTCTTTCTCTGTTACCCAAGCTGGAGTGGTGTGGTGCGATCTCGGCTCACTGCAACCTCTGCCTCCCGAGTTCAAGCCATTATCTTGCCTCAGCCTCCCCAGTAGCTGCAATTACAGGCACACCTCACCACGCCCAGCTAATTTTCATATTTTTAGTAGAGACGGGGCTTCTCCACATTGGCCAAGCTGGTGTCTTACGCCTGACCTCAGGTGATATGCCCACCTCGACCTCCAAAGGTGCTGGGATTACAGGCATGAGGCTCTGCACCCAGTCTCAATTTAAAATATTTTAAATGTCCATTGTGCTTTCATAGTGTATCTCTTAATTTCTGAATATGTAAGGATTTTCTACTTATATATTCTTCTTGATCCTTAGTTGAATTGCATAATTGACAGTAGAAACATTCAGTATGATATTCGTCTCTTGAAATGTATTGTGGCTATGTTTATGGCTCATTATTGGGTACATGATTGAAAATATTCCACTTATACATAAAACTAACGTGTTCTGCAGTTGTTTTCTCTTGATTCTATATATGCCAATTGGGTCCATTTGTCCTACTCTATATCTTAACTGACATTTTGCTTGCTTATTCCATATGCTTCAACCAGACAGAAAATTAAAAAGGAAATTCCTGACTGGAACAATAGTATAAACCAACTGCACCTAACACATATTTATACAGTACTCCAGCCAATAACAGCAGAATGCACAGTTCTTTTCAAGTACACATGAAACATTCCTCAGAATACGCCACGTTAGCTATAAAGTAAGTCTAAATAAATGTTAAAAAAAGGATTAAAATAATAAAATGTATGTTCACCAGCCACAATGGAATGATACTATAAATTAATATCAGGAAATAATTTGGGAAATATAAAAATATATAGAAGTTAAAAACAAACTCCTAAATCATCAATGAGTCAAAGAAGAAATCAAAAGGGAAATTAGAAAATACTTCGGTTTCAATGAAAACAAAACACATACCAAAGCAGTTTAAGATCAATGAAAACAAAAACAGAACACACCAACATATTGGTTGCCCCTAAAGCCGTGCTGAAGGGCATGTATAGCTGTGAATATCTATATTTAAAAAAAGTAAAAATTTCAAATCAATATCCTAACTTCTCATCTTAAGAAAATACAAATAAAAAAGTACAGAAACCCAAATCAAGCAAAAAAAAAAAAAAAAAGGAAATGGTAAAGATTACATCAGAAATAAACAAAATTAAGAATAGAAAAACAATAGAAAAAGTGAATGAAGCCAAAAGTTGGTTTTTTGAAAAGATGAATAAAATTGATAATGACAATAAGAAACTGTCTTTGCTTATTAATATAACCAAGAGAACTGAAAACATTTATTCACATAAAATCCTGTACTTGAATGTTCATAGTAGTGTTATTCATTATAGCCAGAGTAGAAACATTCCAAATGTCCATCAAATGCTATATGAATAAACAAAATGTGGTTTATTCACACAAATGAATATTATACAGTCACAAAGAGAAATGAAGTACTGGTACACGCTCCAACATGGATGAAACTTTAAAAAATTAAGTGAAAGAAGGCAGAAACAAAAGATCATATATTATATAATACTATTTATACTATATGTATTTACATATGAAAGGTCTAGAATATACAAATTCCTAGAGACACAGACTATATTACGGTTGCCAGAGGCTGTCGGGAAAGGAGACTGGGAAGTGACTGCTCCTTGGCCTGAGGTTTTGTTGTGATGTGATGGAAATGTACCAAAATTAGATAGTGGTAATTTTGCACAATCTTGTGAATACACTAAAAACCAGTAAATTTATACCTGAAAATGTTAAATTTATACTATCTGAATTATATCTTAGTCAAAAAGAAAGACATCTATGATAATTTTTATAGTGTCATTACTTGTTATTGTTCTAATACAAAAGCAACCCAAATGTTTATTCATGATGAAAGAATAAATAATTTGTCATACAGTCTCACAACAGAAGAATATGACGATGACAATCAGCACACTACTACTAAACTCAGTGGTATGAAATGAATCTCACTAAAATATGCTGAGTAAAAGTATGTGACACAAGAGGATTCATGCTTTATGAATCAATTTGAATAAAATTTAAGGTAATCAAGATTAAACTTTAGAGTTTGAAGTCAAGATAGAGTTTATATTTGAATAAGTGAGATAGACAAGTGATTGGGAGAGAGTTGGAGGGGTACAGGTAATGTTCTATTTCTTGACTTGAGTGGTAGTTACAAAAAATACACACTTTAAATCATTAAGTTACATGCTTAAAATTTCTGCAATTTTCTATTGCGGATATTACCTCTTTAACAAAAGTTCTACATAATAAAAATTACCTAAATGAATGTCCCTCATCAATATGTTGATTTGCCCAACTTTTTTTTTTTGCCTATAGTTATTTAGTTTTGTGCTGCCATAGTGTATGCACTTCGTAAGCCAATACCCGATAAAAGATTCACTAAGAAGAGATTTTCTACTGAAATATTCCTCCTTACCCCCTACTTCGTCTTCTTAAAGAGTTGAAACTTACTTTACTTTTCTTTTTATTATGCAACAGAGTTTCTTTCAAACGGTCCTTCTAGAATAAGATCAGATATCCCACAAATAAATATACCCATCCTATATCCTAAAATATGAAAAAGCAGAAATGTGAAGAATGAGCTATTACTTAGAATAATATATATTTTTAAAATATAAATATTTAAAGGTGATCCTCCCCGGCTTTTCCAAGAGACTTACTCTTTTTCTCCCTGTAACACTTTCATATGTGATGTAATTTTGAAAAAAGGTATCATAGTTTTTGTAGGTTAACATCTTCTAGGGAGACTTTCCTGTCCCTTGAGAGAAAGAAAAGAGAAAAGAAAAATATTTTCATTTTGAAAAGAAGATTATTTACATATTTTGATTTGGCTCCCAAATTCTAGACTGTGTATATGAGCCCAAGTCCATGTTGGGCATCAATATTTAATCTAGTCTGGTTTGGATGGCTTCTGATATTAGCAAGTCCAGAAGCATAAGAATATCTACATCTCGCCCAAACACCTGGTCTGTTCATGAAGGTCCCTAGAGAGATGTATAAAAGAAACATTAGACCATTAGACTGATAGAAAAAAAAAGTAGTTAGTTATATCCATATAAATATTCAGTAAAATAAATTTTAGAGAATTAAAAAACATGGATAAAAACTATGGCTTAGATCTTGAAACTTAAGAATGTTCTTCTATCACTTCCTGAACTTAACTCGGAATTTCATGCTTTTATAGTCACCTGTATAGTGAAAGAAACCTGAAAAAGACAGAACTTTTCAGGCCATATATTGGGTTAGCTGTGTAGTCACATGTATTGAGAAAGATAAAAGAGTAGGTAATTATGTGTAATAAGTTTTTCAACTGATAAATGAGGATTAATTAATGAGCCAGCTACTAAAAAAAAAAAAAAAAAAAAAAAAAGTTACATTGCCTGCCTTAGGAGTGTAGAAGTTTTATTTTGCTCATCTAATAAGTGCTATGCTAGCAAAGTAGAGAGAGAAATGGAATTAAGGGAGAGTATTCCAGGCACTGGGAATAGTTTATCTGTAATAGATCATCTATTATAGATCCTGGTGGGGGGGAAGGTTCATTCTACAGCAGTTCACACTTTTTCCGCACTCGTATCTTGATTTTTCATTGAAAAACAACCTCTACCTTTCTTTGTCAAGGATATTTTTGCTCAACGTTTGAATATGTTACCTAACCCCAGTTAATCAGCAAGTCTCATTACCTTGGCTACAGTGATTGGTTAAGAAAAAGAATGTCACATAAACAGAACCAATAAAACTTACACTGAGAATTCTGAAACAAAAACCTATTCCTGGCTACCTATACCTATAAATACCTTTTTTTCTAGGAGATAATTAAATGTTTTCACCATATATTTTTTCATAAATCAGTTGGAAGATTTGTTCCACCTGTACAATACACAGTCTTTTATCTGTTAAAAGGTTAAAGCTTTTAGTGAGGTAGGAACTAGCCTGACAGTTTTAAAGGAGTTGAAACAAGACCAATTAATTTCCAGTATATTGACAAAGGGAAATAGTAGCACAAGAAAAGATTTAAAGAATACACAAGGACCAGAGAATGCAAGGCCTCCTAGGACACAGTAAAGATTTATACCCAATTTTAAGAGTAATGGAAGGCCATGAAAGGCTTCTAAGGAGAAGAATGATATGATCAAATTGGCAGTTACCAATATCTTTTTAGTTAAAATCAAAATAAATATTAAAAATTGGAATACCATATAACTGATGGCCTTTTGACAATTGCAATGCATACAATATAAATATCATTAGTATACAAACTATATATAAAATGTTAGTGACTAGAGTGGTGAATAATACTAGGTTTCTAATGTTTCCTATGGTAATTCAGTAAAATAATAATGTGTCAAAACAATCTAGTTATAATTCTAAGATTTGGCTTGCCTTCAAATTGAGGCATGTCTTTGATTAACAAAGATTTGCTGGAACTACTATTTTAAAGGCTTGCTTTAACTTCAAGGAATTAATATTGGCTGCTACTAGCACATGTACAAAGATGAAATTAAATGTAGATCAAAATTGTGATGCCCTACAAGACCATTAGACATGGCTTCCTGAAATAAGAAAATTCCCCTAGAGATACTGATTATAAAAACAAACAAAAAATGAATTATGACTGGTATTCACTGAATGCAAAAATAAAAACAATAATTATATCTGCCACTTCAGTGATATTGCCTTCGCAACTCAAATGTGCTATTAGAGTTTGGCAAACCTTCAAAATAAGAATTTTTTAAATATATAAGATGATGTAAATATAAATGGGTTAATAAAAACTGATGAAATATCATTGTACAAATTATGAATCTCTCAGAAGTTAAGGTGTTTTCTCTACTACAGTTAAGAACGCCACTAAGAAGATGCATTTCCTTCTCGTTTGGATTCAATTGTTTCATTCAGGGCAACTACAATTTAGTTTAGAGCATTCTGTGAACTCTAAAATATGACAAGACAATGAGACAAAACCAACACTGAATTATACACATTTCCTCTGGGCAAACCTGCAAAATACTCTGACTTTACCAAATTCAAATCCAAGTGTATGTGTAACTCGGACTTGAGTACACATACACTTAGGAGATGTATATATGTCAAAAGTATCCTGAGGGTATTTAATCTGTTCTACTTTTGAAAGTGTAGAGTTTTTAAAATTATTTTTTTCCTCTATTGTTTTATTATATCTATTTTTTAAATTATATTATGGGGCATATTTCCAAACGTACTATGAGTAAGTCAATTCTAAGCACCTGACAGGTTAGTTGAATTTAACAATAAATTCATAAATGTCTATAAAATAGTTAATTATTCCTCATTAAAACTTGATGTATATTAGTGTTTTGTTTTCAATTGTGAGCTCATAATTACGAGTAACTTAAAAAAGAAATACTAGTTCATAAAGAAATTGTCCTTGAAAATCTGAAATACAAGTATCTTCACTAAAAAACACAAGCAATTTTCAGTTCACTCTTAAGATAACTGATCTTTGGAAAATCAGAAACACTTTATAATAAATAAAAATCATTTTCAAACATGCTTTCACCTCTGAAATATTATATTTTATTTGACATTTTCTCAGGGGATCTATAACACTATTGAGAACATGAAAATGACAATATTAAATCACTTTAAAATTTTTATTTTTACCAACTATAAATTCCTATTTGAAATTGAAAAGATAAAATGTTAAAATAACATATTTATTGAAATGGCTGTACACATAAGCAGGCAACTACACAGCAGACATGGCAATATGTGTGGAGAGAAAGATGAAAGTAGAAACAGTGGCTCAAGGCATATCTATGTACATTAGTTTTTACTGGAATGCTTATCAGAAAAGTTAAGATTCTACTTATTTATTAAGGCACTTGGGCACAAAAGATTTAATATTCTTTAATGAATGAATCTGTATTTTCCACTAAGATAACTTGCTATTATCACGCACCAAAAAGAATTAGAATGAACAAAATTTAAATGAATTAAAGAAATCCATAGGATTGTATATTTTTGTAAACCGACTTAGTCACTTTTTTACAGTAAATGCTGGAAATAAGCAATTTCTACTAAGAAGGCAGATTATTGTGTAATTAAGCACAGCTATAATTCATCTAGACATCTGATGTTCTGTCCTATTAATTCCTTATATACATGACAGAACTCTGTTTCCTGATATTATCTTGAAAATATATGTAAGCATTATCAAATATTGTTCAAATATTTGAACAGTTTTACAGATTAGCTTTTCTGAATTAAGATGGAGACTAGATTATACAGAATAAGATGTCAAGGCCAGGTACACTTAATACACTTTCTAGTCTTTTTGTCTGGTAAACCTTTTTAACAACTTTCTGCTTCTAATATATGTTTTGGTAAATACTTACCTAGTATAAGAATCTATGTGAAACTCATATGCCGACTCTAATTCATTGGCTCTCTGAATCAGGTATTTACCAAAACATATGTTATTAAAGATGGAAAAGCACATTTTTTAAAGATTTACTATAGGTTTTATATAAGATACTTTTTATGCACCAAAATTTTAGTTAGAAGCATGGAGAATACAAAATTCTGAAAGTCATAAACACAATACAGATAAATTGTGTGGGTGTATATATATTTGTGTGAATGTATATATTTAAAGTGTTCAAAATATTTTGAAGCATGACATCAAAGTCATTTAAGTAAAATACTAAAACTTTCCAGCTTAACATTTAATTTTGAATAACCTTCAAGACTGTAAAGAAAATGAAATATCAGGGGAAAAAGTCTAAAATGTTGTCGTAATATGCAAAGAAATCTAAAAATCCATGTAAATAAAAAACACTCCAACAAGAAAATAAATTATGATCATGAGACATTAACTCATAAGTATGAAAATACAAATGATCAGTGAGTACACAAATGCTGTTTAATTTTTGTAATTTACAAAAGTGAAATAAAGCAATGACGAAATGGTTTGTTTTATATATCATGTTGAATTGACCAATAGCTTTTTTAAAAAACCCTTGTTTCTTGGAGCATATGGAAACAGGCATTCTCCTACAATGACAATGGAAATGTAAGTGCCACAAGTATTCCGGACAGCATTTAAGCAATATTTATCAAAATTACTTTTTAAAACTGATTCTTTTTTAGCCATTAATTCCACTTCTAAACATTTTCTTAAGAAAACAGACATATTTGCATATACAGGTTTGCAAGGATGTTAATCTCTAAGTTATTTATGATAGAGGAAGAAAGAAAAAAGGAAGAAATTATCTAGCAACATATAAGTTTATCAATAAGAAATTAGTTATATTTTGGTACAGTCATTGAACAAAACATAAAAATCACTCAGATTATAACACAAATGATTATTGTCAGCATAGAAGTTGATCATATCATATTGTTTAATTAAGAAAACAATTTCAAACAACATTGGTAATATTATCCTATTTTTCGTAAATTACCTAGGTGTATGTATATATGTAGAGAGAGAACAAAAATAGAAAAATATGTAACAAATTATAATAGGGAATTGGTTTGCATAATACAATTATATGCAATCTTTTTATGGACTAAAATATTTTTATTTTAGAAAATGTGCAAAGAATATACGCATAATTTCTATAAAAATAAAAGGTAACAAATTTTTCTCATTCATAAGCTGAGGTATTGCCAAAAAATATTTTAGTATTTCTTTTATATTAGTAATATATGAAATAGAGGATGTGAATAATAGTTATAAGAAACAACTAAGCCAAGTAAAAATATAAAAACAGTAAAAACAAGAGCACTTGCTTGCTAGGTACCTTTGGTATGAATCAGAATTTGTAAAGCAATTATTTAAATGTAAATAAAAAACTCTTGCCAAGATTTCCAAATGGATTTGAAGCAGCACATACTAAAAGCCAACATTAAAACAAAACAAAAAAATCCTTTAGAAAGTATTTTAAAAAGCTGAGGAATATAGATGAAAGGCAGGAGAGAAAGGGAAATAGGGGAATGGTTCTAAACTAAAAATTATGCTAGAAAACAGAATAAGTGATGTAACTTCATTTTATCAGAAAATCGGCCAGTGACTTTCCGATCAATGAAGGCTAAAAGTGAACCTTAATGGGTTACATAGCTGCCATAGTCTAATAAAAGGAGAGGTGAGTTTATAAAAATAGAGGAACTTACTTTTCTGAACCCTAAGAGACTATCACTACACAAAATGATATAAAACAGATTTTAAAAGTTTTTAAACAGAATTTCTACAATCTATATACATGACTTTCATAATAATAGCATCTGGTAAAAATGTAAGGGAAAATATTAAGCCGTATAGGTATGAAGAGATTTAAGACCAGGCCAACTTTGGATCACCTGAGTTGATACAGATATATAACTTAAGGAATGTAGAAGTTAAGGTTTTACAGTGCAAGTTACAATTTAGATTAACAAGAAAGTACCTGAATTATAGTCAACTAATGGAAAGAACAAAACAAATAAAGCCAGTTTTTAGGC
>NW_012108586.1:543286-577108 GCF_000951045.1 Mandrillus leucophaeus | reverse complement strand
AGCATAGAAGTTGATCATATCATATTGTTTAATTAAGAAAACAATTTCAAACAACATTGGTAATATTATCCTATTTTTCGTAAATTACCTAGGTGTATGTATATATGTAGAGAGAGAACAAAAATAGAAAAATATGTAACAAATTATAATAGGGAATTGGTTTGCATAATACAATTATATGCAATCTTTTTATGGACTAAAATATTTTTATTTTAGAAAATGTGCAAAGAATATACGCATAATTTCTATAAAAATAAAAGGTAACAAATTTTTCTCATTCATAAGCTGAGGTATTGCCAAAAAATATTTTAGTATTTCTTTTATATTAGTAATATATGAAATAGAGGATGTGAATAATAGTTATAAGAAACAACTAAGCCAAGTAAAAATATAAAAACAGTAAAAACAAGAGCACTTGCTTGCTAGGTACCTTTGGTATGAATCAGAATTTGTAAAGCAATTATTTAAATGTAAATAAAAAACTCTTGCCAAGATTTCCAAATGGATTTGAAGCAGCACATACTAAAAGCCAACATTAAAACAAAACAAAAAAATCCTTTAGAAAGTATTTTAAAAAGCTGAGGAATATAGATGAAAGGCAGGAGAGAAAGGGAAATAGGGGAATGGTTCTAAACTAAAAATTATGCTAGAAAACAGAATAAGTGATGTAACTTCATTTTATCAGAAAATCGGCCAGTGACTTTCTGATCAATGAAGGCTAAAAGTGAACCTTAATGGGTTACATAGCTGCCATAGTCTAATAAAAGGAGAGGTGAGTTTATAAAAATAGAGGAACTTACTTTTCTGAACCCTAAGAGACTATCACTACACAAAACGATATAAAACAGATTTTAAAAGTTTTTAAACAGAATTTCTACAATCTATATACATGACTTTCATAATAATAGCATCTGGTAAAAATGTAAGGGAAAATATTAAGCCGTATAGGTATGAAGAGATTTAAGACCAGGCCAACTTTGGATCACCTGAGTTGATACAGATATATAACTTAAGGAATGTAGAAGTTAAGGTTTTACAGTGCAAGTTACAATTTAGATTAACAAGAAAGTACCTGAATTATAGTCAACTAATGGAAAGAACAAAACAAATAAAGCCAGTTTTTAGGCAACATTAAAAACCTCCATCATCTTAATTTAAACCATCCGAAAAACAAGCATGTCAGGATATAAATTTAAAATAAATTCAACTATATCTGAGTACTTTAAGCATTTATTCAAAATGAAATTAGATCTTTAAATTCATACTATAAATTTCTAAAAGTCTGATTTCTCAAAACTTGGATGAAAAATTAGAAAATTTCTGTCAGTAAAAATACTTTGAAATCTTTAGGTGTAAGAACTATTTTGAGCATATTTTCATAGAAGAAATTAAAGCTAGCAATATTACTAAAATAAAATATGCAATAAATTCAAATAATTACCTTATTTCATTTGGTTCAAATGTAATAAAGATATATCTATTTATACTTATTGCTATGAACACAACATCAAAATAAGAAAAATATGCAATATTAAAATTAGAAAATGTGCCTCTGTAAAATGAACTAAGCTCCATTTATTTTTCCACAAAAGAAAAAAATGGCTTTGTATAAAAAACTTTTCATCATAAAATTCACTAAACTAAGCACCCATCATGTGGAATATGAAATTTACTGAGGTCAGTTCAGGCAGAGATCACTATCATTTCCCCAACTGCTGCAGATGCTAACTGGGAAGGTATGTTTATCTTTCCTAATAACTCTGGGCCAAGGCAATGCTAATAGGTTTGGAGCCCAAGAAGCGGCCATTCATCTCAATCATTGCTTTAGTAGCATCCTCTAGAGAGGAGAAGCAGATGAAGCCAAACCCTTTGCTCTGGCCCTCTTGCTGCATTACCTTAACTCTAATAATTGATCCAAATGAAGAAAATTGGTTTCGTAGTTTTTCATCATCAATGGTGTCATCAAGGTTCTTAACATAGAGCTTTACTCCCTGGTACCCACGAATTCGTTCCCTTTTCAGCTGCTCAAACATTTGCTTTAACTCAGCCTGTCGCTCTACTTTCTTTTGCGCCCGGCCTACAAAAATCAGCTGCCCATTTATGTCCCTTCCATTCATTTCTTCAACAGCTTTCTTGGCAGCCTCATGGCTATCGAAACTCACAAAGCCAAAGCCTTTGGATTTCCCTCTGGAATCTGTCATCACCTTAACACTCAGAGTTTTGCCATATTTGCTGAAAACGTCCTTCAATCTCTCATCATCCATGTCGCCTCCGAAGTTTTTGATGTAAATATTGGTGAATTCACTGGCTTTGCTTCTGAGTTCAGCTTCACGATCTTTTCGGTTTTTGAATCTGCCAACAAATACCTTGCAGCTCTTGAGTAGTTTTCCATTCATCTCCTCAATGGCCCTGTCTGCAGCACTCTGGTTCTGAAAGTGCACAAATGCATAGCCCTTGGAACCTTGATCATCACTCATCACCTTGGAGGAAAGAATCTTTCCAAAACCTGAAAAATGTTCATAAAGGGTTTTGTTATCGATAGATTTGTCCAGATTCTTGATGAACACGTTCCCAATTCCAGATCTCCTCAAGTAGGCATCACGCTGAGACCACATGAGACGGATGGATTTGCCTTTTATGATGTCAAAGTTCATTGTGTCCAGCGCCTTCTGGGCATCAGTCAGCTGCAAGAAGTTCACGTAGGCATAGCCCAGAGAGCGGCGGGTGACCTGGTCCCTGCAGATGCGGATGGACAGCACGGGCCCCGCAGCGCTGAACTTCCTGAACAGCAGGTCCTCCGTGACATCTGCATGCAAGTCACCCACATACAGGGAGGCCATGCGGTACTTGGCTGCTGTCTCTTATACACATCTAGATGTGTATAAGAGACAGGCGGAGGGCCAGGCGGAGGCTGGGGGCTCACCGGCGGTCTTCTGCCGGCGGGCGGGAAGCCCGGAACTCGCTCGCTGAACTTCCCGCGCACTCGCTGCCAAGTGGGATGTTTTCTTTTTAATATTTTTTTAAGAACGTTTTTCTTCCCCCCGCCCCTATTACACGGTTCCCACCCCCCTCGGATGGCTAAGCTCAGAAGCAGGAGGCGGTGACTGGGGTGGAGAAAGGCAGCCGAGGGGAGTGGCCCCAATAAACCCACCCGCCCGCAGGGCTTTGCATGGGTCTGAGTGAGAGCCTTTCCAAACGTGGATCAGGGCCTGTCACTTCCTGGCTTCAAACCCTCCAGTGGCTTCCTTTGACTTTTGGATAAGGTCCAACATCCGCACCTTATTCTATGAAGTTCTGCAGGATTCCTGAAATGCTCCAGCTTCAACTGCTGCTTAGTTCCCCTTGCGAAACTCCAAGACACACTAGCCTTTTTCAGAGCCAACTTTATAAAAATGTGTTCTCCAGAAATGAGTTAAAATGCTTTTTCCAAATAGATTTTTTTTTTTTTTCTAACCCCCTCTGACAATTTAGGTTTCCCTCTTAGAAACTCTAACACTACCATGTACTTGCCTGGCCTTCGTCTAATTACAAAATATTGCATATTTTGTAACAATAGAAGCCATGTGCACTTTATTCTCAGGGACTTGCAGACAAGGGATGTGCAGTATTTATTGAACAAATCTTAGCCTCAGGTTAGCTTTCACATCTAGTTACATGGAAGCAGTGGCACTTAGAGATATTTTAAGTGTGAAATGAGTTAATAGATTTGGAAATGGATAATAATATCAGATACATAAGTGGTTTCCAGTAACATTGATTTCATTTTCCTTAGCATTAAATAAAATTCTTTAGTACCATTCTAATGAATCCTTAAAATTTGAATCATAATGAATCTTTGGGAGTCAATAAGTTACTGTCACCGTAGCATGACCTTGATTCTTTTAAAGAGTCCCAGAACCTATGAAAGTAACCTGTGGTCTCAGTTGTGCTTGCTTACAGAAACAAAAGTCAGGCAGGATGCCAGTAGCCACAAACAAGCCACGAGATAAAAACTCAGCTTGGCAGTGCTACTCAGACATACCTGAATCCTCATTTCCTTATCATATTAAAATCTCTGCCCAGTGGGGAGAAATGCCCTTTGCTAGGCACATATAGTAAGTGCCCAGTGCAAAAGAAAGCGCAAGACTGCACACATTCTAGTTTTCTCTGGAAAGTCCCACCTCTTTCCAGGAATTTCCATCCTTAGTCTCCACCTCCATGCTCTAAGAGACCTTAAAAATCCCCCTTCTCCACACACCTGGGAAGAAGGTGAATGGGAAGCTCACCTTCCCTACTCTTTGAACAACAAATAAAGTTTCTGCTCTGCTTAACAGAACCTCCTCTCTTTCTATTGGCTCAATGGCAACAGGCAGGTAAAGGACCCATTGGGGTAAAACAACCCCTCTTCAGGGCAGAACATTACCTGCAAATCTAAATTGGGTGGATCAGTTAATGGAAGGCAAATTTAGTACTTTTTCAACTTTACTGGACATAGGAAAAAAACAGTGATCTTGTTGAAAAAGCAGATTCTGATTCAGTAACTTGAGGTGGACCTGAGATTCAACTTTTCAAACAAGTTCCTGAGTGATGCAAATTCTGCTGGTCTCTGAACCACACTGAGTAGCAAGACTAAATGAATCCTCATTTAGCGGGATCTTTTCTAATGTAAAAACTGGAAAACCAAAAATATGTGTTTAACTTGCAGAAGATAATAATACTGTAGCAAAATTCATTCTTAGAAATGAATTAAATAAAACTGGAGCATGATTTTCACTGTAAAATCCAAATTGATTGTAATCTATCTAAAATTTCCTATGTGGGAGATGAGAAGATGCCACTCCAAAATATGAGAGATTACTGAGCTGAAGATAATAAAGAAGAAGCAGATGCAGGAAAGCTCATTGCCCTCCATCTACTTGCCTAAAAGCACGACAAAGACTTATAAAGAAAAATGTTACCTTGCCCTCCCCAAACCCACTCACAAATGTTAACCACTGAAGACAACTTTGGACCCTATCAGCCTGGAGAGGGTACGAGAAGAATCTATGTTCCCAAATTTTAACAAGATAACTAGCCTTTATCTACCATTGATTCACCTTACCCCAAGTTGCTGCCCATAACAACTTAAAGTCTTTTTTTTTGTTTGTTTTACCACTTATCTAAGAATTTATTTAGAAGAAGAAGGTGCCATATAATCTGAAATTCACCAAAGAGGTGAGTCACCTCTTTGAGAACTACTCATTATATATTTTATATATACTCTCATGTGTATATATATATACTCTCATTATATATACTCTCATGTATATATAAAATATATATACTCATGTATATATAAAATATTTTATTTATACATACTTCATGTATGTATATTTTATTTATACATACTTCATGTATATATATTTTAAAATACTCAGGTATTTATAAAATATTTTATATATACATGAGAGTACAAATACGTGAGTATGTATATGTAAAATATTTTATATATACATGAAAGTATAAAATATACATGTTAAATTACATATAAACTTCTGTTAGTTTTTCTCTTGTTTTTGTTTTTTGTTTTGTTTTGTTTTTGTTTGCAATTTTTTTAGACAGGTTCTCTGTTAGCCAAGCTGGAGTGCAGTGGTGCAAACAGGGCTCTCTGCACGTTGGACTTCATGGGCTCAAGCAATCCCTCCACCTCAGCCTCTCTAATAGTTGGAACAACAGGCCCATGCCACCATGCCAGGCTATTTATTTATTTATTTATGTTTTATTGTAGAGACAGGGTCTTGCCTGTTGATCAGGACTATCTCCAGTTCCTGGATTCAAGTGATCCTCCTGCCTTAGCCTCTCAGAATGCTAGGATTAGAGGCCTAAGTCACTGTGCCTGGCTGTTTGTAAAATTTATTTCAATACGTGTTATTCCTATAGCATCATTTGTTCAAATAAATAAATAGAGTAATCTTTTCTTTCAGCCTATCTTGTAGGCTGAAATTTTCAACAGGAAAAGAGATCATCAACATAGTTTGTAGATACCAGTAATGGACTGGGCAATACTCCAGTACATACTTTAAGAATTTGGATACTATTTGGTGTTTTTGAAAGTAAGCAAAACAGTAATTACTATGTTCAGGGTTTTTTGTTTGTTTGTTTTTTTTTTTAAGAAAGCTCCTAAGTATGTAGTCCCTAAGAATTTAGTCTTAAGAATTTTAATTTATAAAAAGTGTAGTTTACATCTCATCAGTTATTTGTGGTGTTTGAACACAACGGTAGTTCAGCTATAACAAGATACCAAAATATTTCAAGAACTTAAGGTTTTTTTTTCATTTTACCTTAGTGTGATCTTCACTTGACATTTTGTAAAAAATGAGAAGAAGTCCCAAATTTAGAATTTAGTCCTACATTCTCTAATCAACTTACATGCAACTAGTAAAAACCTCAGTTGGTTAAATGACCAATTATTATACACCTTCCTCTTTGTTCTAGTAATGGCGTTTTTATTTTTATATTTTAACAAATACAGCATTTTTTAAAGTATCTATGATTCTTCCTTCTCTTTCATTCACTAAATCTCCTCTTTTTGTCAGTTGTGTTCAGTGAATAATTTCTTCACTTGGGGTGTCCTTGACATTTGCCCTTTCTTTCCCTTCTACTGCCTTTGCTTCATTTCTTTGTGTATTACTGCATGAGTCTTATTCATTCACCTTCTTTGATTCGGGCTGTCTGTATATCAGTCCATCTTGCATTTTGTTACTGGAATAACTCTACTAATGTCTCTTTCATAACATTTTAGTAAAAAATAGCAAATGACATCAAAGACTTTGCAAGATCAATACCATTGTAAGTCCATATATTTTCCTTGTCAAGCTAATCCCTCACTTGTTTTATATGTACATGCAGTTAATTCTTTTAAAAATACAAAGGAATGCAATATATTTGAAGAGATTGGCTGCATTCTCTTGCTTATTACAGTAGTATTCACAATAGCCAAGATTTATGGAATCAACTAAAGTGTCCACCAGTGGATGAATGAATAAATAAAATGAATAAAATAAAATAAAATATATCTATATATACACAATGGAATATTATTCAACCATAAAAAAGATTGAAATCTTGTCATTTGCAGCAACATGGTTGGAACTGGAAGTCATTATGTTAAATGAAATAGGTCAGGGACAGAGAGATAAATATTGCATGTTCTAACTCATATGTGAGAGCTAAAAAGTTGAGTCTTGTGAAAATAGAGAGTAGATTGGTGGTTACTAGAGGCAGGGAAGGATAGGGGAGGGAGAAATGAAAAGACGTTTATTAATGGATACAAATATGCAGACTGAGAGAAGTAAGACCTAGTGTTTGATAAATTTGTAATAATTTAGATAATTATAACTATAGTAAATAGTAATTATTTTTACATCTCAAAATAGCTGAAAGATAGTAATCCAAGTGTTCCCAGCATAAAGAAAAGATAAATGTTTAATTTACTAGATATCTCAATTACCCTGATTAGACCATTACACATTGTATGACTATATCAAAATATTTACATGAACACCAAAAATGTGTACATCTATTGTATATAAATTAAAAATAATAAAAAGCATGTTTTCAAAATAATCCTTTATCCTATGATTTTATCTACATTCTACCATTCTTGAGCCATGCTTTCTCCAATTTTTTTCTCTTAATATTCTAGTTAATACTGATTATTTTTTACTTTTCAGAAATAATTGACTTAATATATTTATTGCATACATGTACCTAATTTTGGCATGAGTTCATTGGCTTTGATGGACCTTGACTTAAAATTGTTGTCCTTTATGATGTTAGCTGTCTTATGCTTTCTTTAGCCAATTGTTGTAGTTCTGTGTCTTGCTGACTTGTATGTCTCTTTAATTCTTCAAATATTCTGAAATTATTTCAATTAAGTGCCAATATTTTGCCTAATTTTGAAAAACATTGTAATTTTGTCTACCTTATGTTATTTAGTTCAATTGCCCTCCAATGTACAAGTTTTTTATGTGTGTAACTCACAGAATTAACAGAGGATGAGATTGCTGTTTTGCTTAAATGACAGGAAAACTATCAGTATTTCTACTCACTGATATTGACAGCAGTGGAGGTCATTGCTTACTTTGGTATTTATCATGAAGATATTAATGAGTAGCTATTTTGGGTATGGAAATGCATTTTAAAATAAAACTCTTTCCTACTAATTAGGTAAAGTTAGTTTCTGAAGTCTTGAATCATTGTTCTGCTGTCGTCAACTATTAACATTTTTCTTACTTGTGTTCAAAATGGTCTTTATTGTCTTAATATATAGTAATTAAATAAAGAAAACTTGCTTTTGTTGTATTATGAAACGACCATGTTCAGTTTACTACAAAGCATAATATTGTATCTTTCAGATTATTTGCTTCATTTTTTTTGACAATAATCTCTTTCCAGTTGTTATTTGTTGTTGTTTTTACTTGTGTTTTTTGTTTTGTTTTTCTTACCCAAATATAGTGTTAATTTCTTTAGAATGAAGAATATGATTTACATTTCAGAGTTACCTTTCTCTATATGGCACATATAGAAATTTTTCAATAAGTAATCCTTGATTGCTAGTAGATCTTGATGAAAGGTAAATGTCCCCCAAGGCTGAAATAGATGGTGTCAATCATCACATATCACCTGATACACAGCTTTGAGCAGAATAAAAACATTGGAAATTCATTTACTTGAATCCCAAGCTGTCATCACATTGGTAGAAACTGATGTGAAGACTTACTTTATGATAAAAGGTTGCTTTGTTTATGTACATCCCCTGATCCTCCTCTGTCCCCAACCACAACTTCAGTCATTTCAATGAGAAAGATAATCAGAGATAGGGCCAAGGCTCCTAAGAGAAATAACATCATTCAGATCTATTTAAGAGAAAGAGAAATAACATTATTCAGACCTATGTCAGCATACTGTGGTATTATATTTCAGGAAAAGAGTCAAATTTCAGTGGTTTTATTGGATACTGATGCCCAAGTCATAATACTGCCTGGTTCCCTGGCAGGTGAGAGTGCCCAAATCCAGCTGATGAGGTTTAGACCTTGTTCACACCAGGGAAAGAAGCTAAATGGACTTTGTGGGCTGCTCCATTGGACCAATTTAATGTAGCATTTTTACTTATTTTATAACTGAGTTTATAACCAATTTCACAACAAAATTTATATTAGGAATTTATATGTTAGATGCTTATGCATTTCTACAAATTGGCAGATTCTAGGGCACTGAACTGTGGAAATAAATTGCTGTCCCTTATAGAAACATCTTGATCCTTCATGTAGATGCTCATGTTAAATTCACTCATAAGATAGTAATCGAGCTGGAGATTGACCTTGCACCACTCAGATTGCTACCATTGCTAACTGGGTCTGTCAATAAATCACACATTTTCTGATTGCTTTTGAGGCAAGGAAGGCTACGTTGCATTGAGTTCTGATGACTCCTGGAAAGCTCTAGTGGGATAACACTTCTTGAGGCTATCAGTGCTATCCCACCACAATTGATCTATTTTTAGGTTGCAGTGTTATGGTTTAAATTCTATCAGCCCACTGCGGCTACATTATTGTGGCCTTTGGAACGAAAGTCTTACATTTTTAGTTTTTAGAACCAGAAATATTTACAGTCTGACAATGGAATATCTTCTATCATGAAACCCACTCTACAACACCTTGATAATCAAGATAGACTTCAATAGACTCTCCTTATGCCACGCTATCTGTAGATATCAGGTTTTGCTGAGAATTAGAATGTCCTTCTTAAAAAAAATCAATTCAAAATGATTCTGAGTCTATATCCCTCAAAAGCTCTCAGTCCCCAGCTTCTAGCAATAGAGTTCAGTGGTCACCCCCAGAAAGTGGCTATCTCATTTGGCTACTTCCTGGGTAATCATCAGAACAAAAAGAGTGGATTACATAGACCTATTATGAATAGTTGGCATTCTACCCTGTTTATTCCTGATCATGATACCTTTTCTTTCCCCTAATGTCATCACCATGCTGGACTGGCTGGTGTGCTCTCCAAGGAATACACTGACTAATACAGAGTCAAAGGATTTAAATTCTATTGTAATTCAACCACCTGCATACTCTTCTTAGATTGGCATATTCCTGTGTCATAACAATAACGACCGTTTGCTCAATATATTACTCACTAAGTCCCTGTATTGTTGTCCACGCCGACCAAAATAGCAGACATATGGATGTAGTTTTTGTCTCTTATGTCCCTGGTCCTTATGGTTGAAAATTATGGGTTCAAGTAGAGTGTGATTGGGGAAAGGTGAATTTTTAGCTCCAGAATCGATACACAGCAATTCTGTAGCAAAGGAAAGAGAAGAAAAAACTCAGTACCCAGGAAATATCTCATAGTTCAGAAATTATGGTGAAGAAAGGAAGATCAATGATAACTGTCTTTCAGACTCACCCTGAAGAGCTGCTCATGATGGAAAAAAAGAAAAAACTCCTTGGCATGCCTCTCCCAAACTGTGGAAAGTGCTTTCAATTTAAGTGACGGCAGAGTCTTTCATCCTCTACCACATGGAAATATGATCATGATTTGAATGCTGCTTTCCTAAAATTCACTGTGAAGTCAACTAGAAAACAGCAGAGGATGCCCTAGTTCCTGCATTCCCCATGCAAAATAACTGTCAGCACCTTGGGTTGTTTCTTGCACTCCACTTTCCACAGATATTATTCAGTTATTCCATATAGTAGATGAATGCCACCTTGCTGTTGGCAGGACAAAATACTATAAGTTGTATTATAAGATACTATATAGTTGTACTATAGTATCTTACACTATTGTACTATAGTATCTTATACTACAGATATACAATCAATACTATATTCTTATAGTATAGATACTATAAGAATACTATAAGATGTGTCAGGTAAACCCTCAAGAAACATTCTATTTGAACTGAATTGGGAATTCTAAAATGTGCCAGCCAGCTGGAAGGACACGTCAAAGGCACTATCAACTTGTGACCCTCATGATATAAGTCCCATGTGGGGCACAAAATTTGTAATTATACTTTTCTCTATGGATACTATGTAGATCTGTGAGATTGTACTTCTGCTTACAAGCCAGGCATTAACTTGACTACCCTCTGAACACATGGTAACTTGCCTTTTATGAATTACCATAAAATATCTTCAAGTATTTAACAAAATTCCATCAGTATATCATGTAGCTTTCAAATAACTATGGAGAGTTCCCCGAAATAAGGCAACCCTTTGGGGATTTTTCCAGAGATAAGTGACTTATTTATGTGAAATCTGTATACAATTATCCTTATAATGGAAGTCATATAATTTGAAATGGTAATATGAAATTTGCTCCTGATTTTGTCTGAAGTGACCAGTAACACTATTTTGGCCCTGAAAGATATTCAGGCCTCACTTCACTGTCCAAAGTTGTTATGGAAGAAAGAATTACCTACACTTTGTTCTTGCAAAGCAAGACAGTTTCTGTGCAATCTCACATATATTCTACTGCACTTGGATTAGTGCCTCAGGCCAGGAGGAAAGGTCAATACAGAAAATAAATAAATAAATAAATAAATAAATAAGAAGAAATTCATTCTTCATCTCAGGTAGACCCTGGTGCTTTAAAGGAGTTGTTGAGTTGGTTGGCTCTAGAACCCTGGTATATAAGGTTGAAAGTGATACCACAGGTTTACTTCATCCTGTTACTTGAAGTCCTGTTGATAGTAACCTTTTTATCAACAATACATACAGGACAAACTGAGCAGTCTGAATTTTCTCCCTGCTTCTGTTGCTTAGAATGGCCAACAGAGTGGTGTACTCATAGGAAAATTTGCCAAATACAAGATAATGTAGAAATAAGAGGTGGGTATTAAAAGGGAAAAATTCTCCATGGTTCTTTTGTGTTTCTGTATGACTTATGAGCAGAATCACTGATTTCATTTTTTTTTTTTTTTTCAGATTGTCTTTTCTAAGATGGTTTCATGGTAAACAGTCTGGCAAGATTGATGGTGTCTCCATCTAAAGAAAGAACAAATATTTTTACTATTCCTTATAAAAGATCTGTGTTCCCTAAACTTAGGTTTCCCTCTCTTAACGCAGCCTACTAAATAGATAGGTGTCATCTGGCTCTCTTCACATGGCCTTTTGAAAATTGTGCTTGAGGAACTGGCACAAGAAAATGCTTATATTCTGGCTTCCATTGTTGCAGTGAGTGATGAAGTTCTTTGTCTCTGACTCAGAAGTCTCATGTCTCCTGGCAGTATCCAGGCTAACTTGGTAGTTGGTAAGTAGGGTAAAAATATCAAAGTCTTCACAGTTCTTGACATTGAACAAATAAATGAATGAATTAAGGATAATCTCTCATGTTTAGAGCAGAAATCTCATGACTTTGAAAGAAGATCACATTTATTTTACTGGTATTATTTTCTCTTTCTTCTGTATTACCGTTATATCTCCACATCCTCATACTACACTTAGCAGTACTCGTATATCCCCAATTATGGAAGTAGTAATGGACTTAAGATTTTATCAGTAACACAGGAAGCTGCCTGGTGTGTAGCCTATTATCCCTCTTTCTTTTGTAAGTTCCCCATGTCGCAAGTTTAACTAGTTTTTTTTTAGCTTCCTTTGTTGCTATTGCTCTTAGTAAAATTATCTTTAGTCTGACGACAAAATTAAAAACAAATTAGATTTAGAGAGCATTCTTGGTGTTTTCTACTTCATCAAAAACTTACATTAGAGCAGTCAAATATGATGTTTAGCTGTCTACAACAGTCTAAGAGAAAGACTTTAATGTCTCCATAACATTCTTGTTTTATAGTATCTGGAGCACTTCATTTCAGTCTCTAAAGCCAAGTATCTGCTAATACACCCTGTAAAAATTCTGGACTTTTGCAATCGGATGACATCAAAGAATGTCTGGCTAGCTTATCCTATCTCCTTCCCAACACTGATAGCAAATGATCCCTTGGTGAATGGGGTACAATCCAGAGTTAACTGGAATTCTTCCGTTAGCTCTATCATTGCCTACATGTCACTTGTTTCTTTTCCCAGGAATGAGACGTTGGAATGTCTTTAATGTCTGTAGTCTTAGCATTACTCATCATGGACTCCCTCTCCAAATATGTCATGCAGAAAATGTACTTTATGGCTCATCCTAATGAATAAACTAAAAGGTACAGTGTTGGCTGGCTTTCTAGTTAAAATCTAGTTAGAAAGTCCTTTTTTAAAATCTACATAACTACATCTGTCCTAGTGCTAAGATACCTGCTTTTTTAGATTCCTCTTTCCTAAAGAGTCAGAGATCATACTTTCTAAGGCTGAATCTACACCTCATCCTATGCATCATTATTATAATAGTTTCTAACAATTGTAATTAGATTCAGGAAAATCACTTACTGCATCAGTTTAACAATCCCAAAAGGGAGACCTGACAAATACCAGCCTGCCTTTATGTCATACAAGTCTGCAACTATGTGCAAATCCAGTATATTACCAGAAAAAATGCAGTCATGTCTATAACCAATGATAATCGCCTTTCAGGAAACACAGAGTCAGTCTCAGAAGGCAAGCCAGAAGTCGACTTTCTCACTGATCTCTCTCTCTCTTATTCCGTATCTATCTCTATTTCTTCAGAATCCCAGTTTATCCTGTATAACTCTTTATCAGGACCAGAAAAACCTGTTGTGCCTAGATCCTGATATTCCTCCAGGAGGAACACATGTAAAACAAAACAATTTTTTTTTCATGCGAATGTTGATTTACTCCTAATATTATAATATCTTTTAGACTAACACAATGTTTCTTCATTGTTAAAGACTTCACCATACCAGGGGTGAGGATGGGAAGAACAAAATCCTAAAGAGATATAGAACCTGGGCCAACCAGTCATTTGGATAATGATTGATAAAGGCCTGAATTAAGGCAGTAGCAATGGAAATTCAAATAATTGGGTTGCATATGCAAGAGTTGAAACTGGTATATAATCTGTATTTGTTTCCTAAAATTACCCTGCTAAAGTTGTAGTATTTAACTAAAAAGAGCAACTACCTAATGAACATCATCTATGTCCCAAAACTGTAATATAAAGTATTAAACACAGAGTAAGTACTCATACAGCACTATTAAAACAGTATTATATTGTTATATCAGTTTTACTTAGTGATATCTACTCATTTCTGGCAACAATCGTAAAGAGGAGATTTTAGTCTTAACTGTTTTTGATTTGGACATCAGACTCAGAAGCTTTAACTTGTCCAAGTAATCAGAATATTTAAAAAAGGCAAGTATTTTAGTCTATGTCTCTCTAATTTCCAAAATTATGCTTTTATACTCATGCTTTTGTTTATACTGCATTCACTTTAAGAATACCTATGATGACTCAGTGAATATGTCTTTCTATTTTTAACAATATCTAAGCTGCCTAAGCAGACATTTTCACAACAAAGCCAATAAAAACAGTTTCAAGTAATTTTCATAGTTTCTGCCACCATTCTGATTTGTATTCCCACTTGTTGACTCAATCCAGTTGACATTTACAATGTCCTGTATTTATTCTTTATACTTTTATTCTCAGTATTTCTCTAATTTATCTTCCTCTTATATCTTGACAACACATCTCTCCCTCTCCTCAGATAGCTAATTAAAAATTTGCAAGACTAAATAATATGAGTTCCCAATAGACAGTGTGTCAAGGAGACATTGGAGGCCATGGATGAGGTGTAGGAAAATTCTGGGAAGACCTGCCACTTTGATAGACAGGCATTTTGAGCTAATAAAGTCCTTAGAGATCTCTCTGACCCTTTGGAATGCACATATGGATACAGCTGAAATCCTCTCCAGCTGTTCTGTTCCCAGAAGAGATATGGGCTAACTTTAAATGACCCACAAAAAGCCCTCTACTCAGGAAAATTTCAGAGGAGATGATCCAGAAGGAGAAAGAGTGTGTGGGAAGAAAAATTTAGAACAAATGGGCATGTTTCAGAAATACAATAAATGGACATGAAATATTTTAGAAGAATTTGAGGAAAAAGGTTGTTTCTCTAGTAACATAAGGCTAACCATGTTTATGAACTTCTCTGGGATTTTTATTTTTATTTTTTGCATTTGTGAAAAGGAAATTATGACACCTATATTAATGTAAAATTACCTGATATAAGTATGAAAGCCAACAATTGCTGAATACTTACTAGGAACCATACTATCTTATAAGCACATTACATAAATTATTGCATTTAATTTTTAATAAAATAGTATATGGTAAATACTATTACTAGCTCCACTTCCAGATGCAGGTAGTGAGGTTCAGAGAGTTGGAATAACCTGTCTCAGCTTATATGGATAACCTCGACAGTCTTACCCCAGGGTCAGATCTCTTCTCAGCATCATTGGTGAGAAATGTCATAGCAGTTAACCTTTCACTTCAGACACTGTTGATCAGCCATTCATTTTTATTTTATTTTTTCTCACAGAGGAATTTCTCTCAAGGGAATTCCTTTATGGAAGGATAAAGAGTGGACTCCAGGGTCCCACTCTATCATCTAGGTTAGAGCCAGTGCAGTGGCACAATCATGGCTCATTGCAGTGCCAAATAGGCTCAAATGATTCTCCCACCTCAGCTCCTGAGTAGCTGGGATTACAAGCACATGTCACTACACCTATTTGTTTCTTTTTATTTTTGTAGAGATGATGTCTGTCTATGTTGAGCAGGTTGGTCTGGAATTCCTGGCTTTAACCGACCCTCCCATCTTGGCCTCCCAAAGTGTTGGGATCAGAGGTGTAAACGATTGCACCTGGCCTGATTGGCCATTCTTAATGGCTATTTCTGGAGAGGTAGGGCGGTGATAATGTCCACTATGCCCCTGGTTCTTTTACACTTTAGCCAGTATTGGCTAACAGGCTCTGACACAGAATCTACCTAGTTTACTTACCTATTTGCCTTCTACCCTCTCTCTGGTTTTTAAACCCTCTTTAGTATTGTGACACCCATTATTTGACTGGGGTCTTCTTTCTTACACTGGAGAGTCACTGAATTTTTGCCCTGGTCTTAAGGACACCAGTTTTCCTTCTCTAAGGGCCATCCTCTATGCTCTTTGCCCATCTAACACTCTTCAGCTCAACATTCATTGCTCTCTATTTCCTGAGTTTCAATTTTATCTCCATTATCCTAATTCCCCTTGCCCACCTCAATAAACAATGCAAACTAGGCCAGACCAGACACTCAGGTCCTCTTACAGCACAGGAAAAAAGGGTAGTTAGAAGATTTACAGACAGTTTCAGTTGGCAGACATTCTAAGTAGTGACAACTTTTTTTAAAAAAATTAGAGTATTTATTATTTTTTTATGTCATGTGCATTTTAAAATGTCATCAACAACCCTCCATCTCATCTTTCACTGATGTATTTTGTCTTTAAAAGCATTTCAACCTCTTACTTTTCCTCTTGTAAACTACACTTTATTTTATCTTCTTTTATTGATTATTAGTAGGTACTTTTTGTTTTATCGATAATGTAATCCTTTTATGACCATTAGAGTATTTATTTAAATTGCTCTTTATTTCTACTCACTTAAACAAAGAAACAAACAAAAATATGCATTACCTGATCATTGACTTACTTCACTCATCCTGCATGCCACAGTCTCATTTGTGAAGATGTAAATCCCTTCTAGTAACTCAGCTCAAAGATAAATTCTCGAATGGTTCCTATCACATTTTTATTTTGCTAACAATCATAAAATTACCTGTCCTTTCTCTGTTTCTGAACTATGGTTTATGTCTTATCTAAGGGCTTCTTGCAATAACAATTCATTTAGCTGTTACAAAGCTCAAAAATTCTACAAAAAAGCACAATTTTGGAAATCATAGTCTAATTACTGCAGTTAATTTTTGCTCATTTTAAGCATTAAACAGTGATGAGTTTTTTCTTCTTAGAAATATTAATTAATCGTTATGACTTATTAATAAGTGAGAGTAGAACAAGATAAAAATGAGACTTATCATAAGAAGAAAAATTGGAGGAACAAGAGATTTTAGCTTGAAAACCAGGAGATTAATGGGTAATCTTAAAATTGGAGAAATAAGTTTTGACTTAATATCTTTGTGTTAAAGGACAGAACTAGTTAACTGTTATATGAGGAACATTATAGCATAATTTGAGAAACCACTAAAAATTAGAAGAGTTTAAACATGAAAATTAGCTGATTTTTTTGTAGTAACAAGTTTAAATATTTGAGACATATAAACATATAGCAGAAGTATGACAAAGGGAATTCCTTTGTGGGATGCTAAATAGATAACCTCTGAGATTGATTCATCCTTTATTGTTGATGACATATTTTACAATGTTATAGAGGCATGATATGAAATAATTAGAATCAATCAAAATTTGTGGAGGTTTAAACTGTGTACAGGGGTGATTCATTTCTAGGTGATGTTTTGAATAGTTACAGTAGAAAGATATTTTTAAGAATGTTCAGTATGTAATCAGTACATATTATTTTTGTTGTTAATTATACCTATTTATCTGTTTATGTCTTTTTAGTAAAGATGAGCAATAGATGCATATTCATAATTTTTCTTAAAATATCTATAAAAACAATAGCATTGATAGCTATCATTAAAATTAAAATATGGTAGCAAAATTTTATTTCTATTTTCTCTTCATTTTCAGATATACCAGGAAGGAATATCAACATCTATAATTCTCAGAACCTGCATTTAAATATCTACAGATTACTTGAGTAAATATTGATTTTTGCAAGGACAATTAATATATTTCTTCTCTCAAGTGTAGATTTTGGGTTTAGAAGAGCAAAAGTCTTCAAAAATGTATATGCATTTTTTTATTAATGGATATTTATATGTTATATATAGCTATATGTTTGTATGTATATTTTTACATTGAACAGGGCAAAAAATAGGAAATGTACAACTGTACTTGAATGTCAAATCCCCTGTTATTTGAGGATATGTTATTTAAAGTGATTTTTAATACATATGTAAAGTAGTTTTAATCAACTCAGGCAAGCTTCCAACAATGTTTGGTACTTGTCAAGAATTGTATTAAATACTGGAAAATAATGATGCTAGCTAGACACAGTTCTTACCCACAGGTACATATAGCCTAGTGAAAGGAGGGAAACAAACATAAATACCTAAATAAGTAAGTTATAATAAAATATTAATTAATATTTCTGAATTAGTAGTACTTATCACCCATTCACAGATAGTTTAATATGCTTCCTTTTGTATTCGTCTATTGTAATCATCAGTGCTTAATTGAGTAACCTAGGCAAAGTAGATGTTTAAGTAAAATTATTGATTAAGTTAACAGCTAAGTTATTCAAATTGTACTTTTTTTTATATTCAGTAAAGCTGATAAAGAGTATTGGTGAATAAAAATAAATAAATAATATAGCTTGATCAGTTAATGTGTTGTAAATTATTGGTAAAAACAGGTTTCTTAAGGAGGACACTTAGATTTCCCATTTAAAAATTTTTGTCCTGCAATACTAAATTAGTCTCATAAGCTACAATGTAGTACACTATTAGTTGAAAAGAATTGTGAGCAGTTTATCTTACATGGAATAGGAGAATGAAAGTTTATCTGTAGCAAAGAAACATGAATGGATTTAACTTACAGTAGCTAACTCTGGCTGAAAAACAAACAACAAATTCCAAATATTATTCTTTCTACTGCCATGGAAATCTATTATCCTTCAGCACCTTTCCCCAATCCACTCTGTTGAAATTGTCTCTTCATAGCCCTCTGATACTTATTTTATAAAAAGACTGAAGATTCCAAAGACTGACAGAAACATAAAAGGTTAAAAATAACTTATATGAGGGGTGATGAAATTGTGGCAACAAAAATCTGTGACTTTCCAAGCAATTTAATTAAAAATGTGTTTTGTTTTCCCCGAATGATAAACTGTTAGTTCAAAAATGCAGTCTTCAAAATGTCCACAAAATAGCAGGGATTGCTGTATTAATTTAATTTTTCTCAATTGCTGACTCTCGCACATTAACTAATTTAACCCTTCAGCTCTTATCAGAAACAAATAAGTATATTCAAGATTTTGAATATGCTTTGTTGACAATAAGTAGCTTTTTATGGCAGGAAAAAAAAGAAGACATGGTGTTTTGGGGGTTCATTTCAGAAGATAGAGGCCTTGAAACCCTAGAAGTTTTTAAAAGTTCTTAGTCTGCAACTCAACTCAACACTTGTGAGCTATGTAACCATTGGGAAGTCACTTTACTTTTGTAAGCCTCACATTCCTAATTTGTAAAATTAGATTAGTGTCAGCCCTTCTTATCTCATGCACTATGTTTGTCATGGATATCAATATAGATATAGACATAGATATAGATATAGATATAGATAGATGTGTGTGCTTGTGTAATGCTATATAGGAACACACACACACACACACACACACACACACATCCATATGTATATGCCAAACATACTGCGTGAGATAGGAAGGGCTGAAACTATCATAATTTTACAAATCAGGAAGGGGAGGCTGAAAAAAGTAAAATGACTTGCCAATGGTTACATAGCTCACAGGTGTATATACTATATATATAGCATTACACAAGCACACACACATACACACACACATCAATATGTTACCTTTAATCCTTTTTACTTGAAATGTGCCTCATACCCCATACTCTCACTGAAAATCTAGCCACACAACAGTTAAGTACAGTGACTAACAACATGTTGAGTGCTTCGTACGTAGAGTAGAGGAACTAGGAGTCTTTACTGAAAGCAAACAGTGAGGTAATTTTATCAATGTCAGCCTAATTATCTGGCTATACTTCAAACCAGTGAGTTAGGACTTGGATTTCTAACAAACAGAATAAGAATCTATTCAGAATTCCACCATTTTTCTTTTCTTATAGAACAAATAACATAAAATGAAAGGTGCATATCTGTCTTTATAAGGGAGAGAAATGGTAAGAAAGTAAATTTAAAAAGAAAGAGGAGGAGAAGTGAGGAAAACAATGATAGAGCGAAGTGGAAATGACCTTGATGGACCATATGATTTATGAGGATTTAACTGAAGCTGTACAACAATTGGGACATAGTCAGGAGACCAGGGGGATGGAAAAATCACAGTAATTGTACTTTATAAATAAACTTGAAACATGCTCTTTTTTCATCTATCGGGGTAAGAAAATCAAATCAAAACTTAAAGAAAATTGTATATACTTGGCAGATGTACTCACTAATATGCCAGCAACATTGTCTAAGTTTCAAAATTAAAAAACAAACAAACAACAACAACAAAAACAACTCTCCTTTCACAGGGCTTACTCTAGCCATCGTAAATATTTTCAACTTCACGAAACCAAACGGTCACACCAGGATGGTCTGTAAAAACCGTCTTCACTTCCACTCTCCTAAATCTACGCACTGAATACTTCACTACAACAAAGTAGCAGTTGGTAGTAGTAGTTGGCCTTTTAAAGGCTTTCATACTTCCATCACACAAATTCTATGGTTAGTTTTCAGTTTTACTTTTCCTCAGTCTCTCAGTAGCATTTCATACACTATTTTCCATTCCTTCTGCCCAAGTTTCTGTTTCTGGTTTCTTTTCCTTTGTCCTACCTCTAGTAAAATGTATTTTTAAACACATTTGTTCATAATTTATTAAATATGATCAATAAGTAAATATATACTGAATGAAATTAAAAGTGAAGCTAAAACAATTGAAATCTGTGAGTCCATGTTGTATTACTCATGATAGGCCAGATTACCCAAGATATCCACTGTAAATCAGTTGTCTTACATTGTCTTAATTCTTGGGTGTATCTGATAGAGTGGCCTCGATCCAGAGCATTCTATAATAATTCCTTCAGCTAAGAAAAAATATGCCACTAGCTCATATTTCACTGACCAAAACTAATAATATAGCTCTCTTTGGGTTCCACAGGGAGAACATATATAAGCCTCCAGCAGGGAGAGATATCCATTTTGGTGAGCAATAATACAATCAACTAACATATATGAACAAACGAAAGAAACAAAATGTCCAGTAGAGATAATTATTACAATATTTTTCCCCTGAAACTTGGTAATTCAAAAAAAAATCAATAATTTCTCTTCCTTTTAGGACCAACTGTAAATTATCTTCATTGTTGGAGAAAAACTCCATTACAGAAAAATGCCTGTTATTAAATGCAGAAGGAATATTTGCATTTCAATGACAGATTCAGGCAAGGATTACAAATAAATACTAAACGGAGTAGGTCATGTTGTTAGGAAACAATATATGTTCAGTTCCAAAGTAAGGCCTCACACATCTCTTAATAAATTCAAAGTGAAACACTGTATCTGGAAATTAGAGAGGTTTGGATGTTAGTATGAATAATCCTAACAGCACTAATAAAAGGACACTCAATATTACCTTTCTCTCCTATTGTGTTGCAAAATGAAGAGGGATCATAGCACATGAAATATTTATGCAAAAAAAGATGTTTAACCTGAATCCAATAAAGCCTTGAGGCTTAACTTTTAGTTTACAAGAATAAAGTTTTAAAGGAACATGGAATGACACCACAAAGGAACACGTAGATAAATTCACTGTGTGAGGCATTTTATAGAAAAACTGGCTAGGACTTTTCAAAGAGTTAATGTTATTTTAAAAATGTAAAAGCTAAGAAGATTTTCCTCCATCAAAAAAGACAAAGAAGACACACATGTGAATATGTTACATGAATTTTCACTGGACCCTTATTAGAATTCTACAGTTATAAAATACTATTTTGGAAAAAAATAGATATTTTCAATACAGATTTGATATTAAAAATAACTTCAGTAAAGTTTCAGGATACAAAAATCAAGGTACAAAAATCAATAGCATTTCTATAGACCAGCAATGTTCAAAATGAGTGCCAATTAAAGAACACAATGCCATTTACAACAGGCATAAAAAAAATCTAGGAATACATATAACCGAAGAGGTAAAGATCTCTACAAGAAGAAATACAATCACTTCTGAAAGAAATCAGAGTTGACACAAACAAATTGAAAAATGTTTCATGTTCATGGATTGGAAAAATCTGTATCATTAAAATTGCCATAGTGCTCAAAACAATATAGAAATTCAACAGTATTCCTACCAAACTCTGTCATTTCTCACAGAATTAGTAAAAGCTATTCTAAAATTCATATGGAACCAAAAAAGAGCCCAAACAGTAAAAGCAGTCCTAAGCAATAAGAACAAAACCAAAGGCATCACATTACTTGACTTCAAACTATACTATAAGGTTACAGTAACCAAAAGAGCATGGTACCAGTAAAAAATAAACACATAGACCAATGGAATAGAACAGGGACCTCAAAATAACACACTTACAGACCTCTGACCTTTGACAAAGTCTACAAAAAATAGGCAATGGGGGAAGATTCCCTATTCAATAAATAGTGCTGGGATAGCTGGCTAGCCATACGTAGAAGAATGAAACTGAACCCCTCTTTCATCATATACAAAAATTAACGTAAGATTAACTAAAGAGTTAAGTGTAAGACCACAAACTACAAGAATCCTAGAAGAAAACCTAGGAAATACCATTCTGGACATCAGCCATGGAAAAGAATTTATGACCAAGCTCTCAAAAGCAATTGCAACAAAACCAAATTTGACAAGTGGAGCCTAATTCAAATAAGAGCTTCTGCATAGCAAAATAAATTATCAACAGGGTAAACAGACAACCTACAAAATGGGAGGAAATATTCACAAATTATGCATACAACAAAGGTCTAATATCCAGAATGTATAAGTAACTTAAACAATTCAACAAGCAATAAACAACCCCATTAAAAAGCAGGTAAAAGAAATGAGCAAACACTTCTCAAAAGAAGACATAGAAGTGACCAACAAACATAGAAAAAAATGCTTCACATCACGAATCATCAGAGAAATGCAAATCAATATTACAATGAGATACTATCTTATACCAGTTAGAATGGCTACTATTAAAAAGTCAGAAAACAACAGATGCTGGTGAGGCTGCAGAGAAAGGGGAACACTTACACACTGTTGATTGGAATGTAAATTAGTTCAGCCACTCTGGAAAGCAGTATGGTGATTCCTCAAAGAGCTAAAAGCAGAACTACCACTTGACTCAGCACTCCCACTACTGGGTATATACCCAGAAGAATATAGATCATTCTACCACAAAGACACATGTGTGTGTATGTTCATTGCTGCACTGTTTTCAATAGCAAAGACATGGAATCAACCTAGGTGCCCATCAAGAGTGGATTGAATGAAGAAAATGTGGTCCATATACACAATGGATTACTATGCAGCAATAGAAAAGAACCAAAGCATATCCTTTGCAGTAACATGGATGCATCTGGAAGATATTATAGTAAGCAAATTAATGCAGGAAAAGAAAACCAAATACTGCATGTTCTCATTTATAAGTTAGGGCTAAATATTGGTAAAAGTGGACATGAAGATGACAACACTAGACACTGGAGAGTGCTAGAAAAGGAGGAAAGGAGGAAAGGAGGGAGGCAAGTGATGAAAAATTAACTATTGGGTACTACACTCACTACCAGAGTAATGGTGTCAATTGTACTGCAAAGCTCAGCATTACACAATGTACCCATTTAACAAACCAACACATATACCTTACAAATTTAAAATAAGTTGAAATGATTTAAAAATGGTGTTATTGTTCATTTTCTCTTGGAATTGAACTGAGATCAAATCCTGATTATTATAATGTTATATTGAAATATTTGTAGATGAAGTTCTATAAATTTGCACTAATTTTCAAATTAGTTTTAAAATAAATTTTAAAAATAAAAATAATATGGAAAAATAACTTGAATTTAGGTGCTAGATCTATAAAATTTCATTTTATTATTTGATTACTTTTAGGTATGATTAAACATTTCAACAGTAAAAAAATAGAGAACAAACTACAGTGAGATGTCACTTCTTCTAATAAGACTTGAACAGCTTTGAAAAATCTCACCTTGTCTAGTTATGGGAAGAATATGGCCAACCGAGCAATTCTGTATATCAATAGCTGGATTATACATTTTTACAAAAAACAATTTTTGAAAATCTTGTGAAAACGATTTGATAAGAATATTCATTTCTGCTTAATTTATACTACCAAACAATTAGAAATAACTAAGATATCCACAAATAAAAGGATGTTTGAATGCAACATGATCCATTCATATGATAGATAAGGAAAAATACACATTTTATTAGTAAGTAAAACAAAAAAAACCACACATGTTTAAGCTTAATACCTCTATTGTAATACTAGGGATAAAAGTGTTGGTATAAATAAGTCTATATATTTTGGGAATGGAGGTCTAGAGAGAGGACAGTTTTATTTTTATATTATACTTCTTTATATATTTGAAAAAATTAAGCCATGAAACACTGTATAATAATGATCACATGCCAATCTAAGGGTCAGAACTGGAACGATGTCAAAGAAATCTGCATCTTTTTTTTTTTTTTAATTAAAACAAAACTATGCGAAAATAATAATAAAACTTAAGCCCAAATTTTTTATGCCTTACTTTACATTGCCTCGCTAGAGTTTTACAGCACAAAGAAAAGAAGCCAGGTCCTATGATGCTTATGCTTTTATTGTGACATGATAGCAGTCTGCACATAACATTTCAAACTGCACAGCTAATTACAAAATGAAGTTCAAGATAAGATGCTTTTGTCAACATCAGTTTAAAAAGTTTACATTCTGATTTTGAATATGCTTGCTAAAATAAGCATGTTTATTAAAATATAATACTTCAGAGTTTCTATTTAGTATTTGAATACAATTTTAAAATTGAATGACATTTTTAAAAATGTAAAGTTTTATTTTAAATAAGTAAAGATAAAGTTTGTTTTTTTTTTTTTTTTAAAAGTGTTTTCTTTCAAATTGCCTAGCTATTTATCTTTGTTTTTAATTGCATTTGCTTTTGGGTTCTTGGTCATGAAATTCATGCGTAAGTCAATGTCTAAAATGTTTTTCTGATGTTATCTTCTAGAATTTTTACAGTTACAGGTCTTAGATTTAAGTCCTTGAGCCATCTTGAGTTGATTTCTGTATAAGGTGAGAGATGAGGATCCAGTTTCATTCTTCTACATGTGGCTAGCCAATTACCCCAGCAACATTTGTTGAACAGGGTGTCCTTTCCCCACTTTATGTTTTTGTTAGCTTTGTTGAAGATCAGTTGGCTGTAAGAATTTGCGTTTATTTCTGGGTTCTCTATTCTGTTCCATTGGTCTATGTGCCTTTTTTATACCAGTACCATGCTGTTTTGGTGACCGTGGTCTTACGGTATAGTTTGAAATCAAGTAATGTGATGCCTCCAGATTTGTTCCACCTCCCTGGTTCACACCATTCTACTGCCTCAGCCTCCCGAGTAGCTGGGACTACAGATGTCCACCACCACGCCTGGCTAATTTTTTCTTGTTGTTGTTTAGTGGAGACAGGGTTTCACCGTGTTAGCCAGGATGGTCTAGATCTCCTGATTTCATGATCTGCCCGCCTTGGCCTCCCAAAGTGCTGGGATTACAGGCGTGAGCCACTGCGCCCGGCCTGTTCTTTTTGCTTAGTCTTGCTTTGGTTATGTGGGCTCTTTTTTGGTTCCATATAAGTTTTAGAACTGTTTTTTCTAGTTCTGTGAAGAATGATGGTGACATTTTGATAGGAATTGCATTGAATTTGTAGATTGCTTTTGGCAGTATGGTCATTTTCACAACATTTATTCTACCCATCCTTGAGCATTGGATGTGTTTCCACTTGTTCGTGTCATCTACGGTTTCTTTCAGCAGTGTTTTGTAGTTTTCTTTGTAGTGGTCTTTCACTTCCTTGGTTAGGTATATTCCTAAGGTTTTTGTTTGTTTGTTTTTTGTTTGTTTGTTTGTTTTGTTTTTTTCAGCTATTGTAAAAAGAGTTGAGTTCTTGATTTGATTCTCAGCTTGGTCACTGTTGATGTATAGAGGAGCTAATAATTTGTGTACATTAATTTTGAATCCAGAAATTTTGCTGATTTCTTTAATCCGTTCTAGGAGCTTTTTGGAGGACTCTTTAGGGTTTTCTAGGTATACAATCATATCATCTGTCAACAGCAACTGTTGGACTTCCTCTTTACCAATTTGGATGGCCCTTGTTCCTTTCTTTTGTCTGATTGCTCTGGCTAGGATTTCTAGTACTATGTTGAATAGAAGTGGTGCAAGTAGGCACCCTTGTCTTGTTCCGGTTCTCAGAGGGGATGCTTTCAACTTTTCCTCATTCATTATAGTGTTGGCTGTAGGTTTTTTATAGATGGCTTTTGTTACATTGAGGAATGTCCCTTGTATGCTGATTTTGCTGAGTTTTAATTACAATGGAATTCTGTCAAATCCTTTTTTGCATCTGTTGAGATGATCATGTGATTTTGGTTTTTAATTCTGTTTATGTGGTATATCACATTTACTGACTTGCTTATGTTAAACCATCCCTGCATCCCTGATCTGAAACCCAGTTGATCATGGTAGATTATCTTCTTGATATGTTGTTGGATTTAATTAGCTAGTATTTTGTTGAGGATTTTTACATCTATTTTCATCAGGTATACTGGTCTGTAGTCTTTTTTTTTTTTTTTTTTTTGTTAAGTCCTTTCCTAGTTTTGGTATTAGGGTGATACTGGCTTCATAGAACGATTAAGGGAAGATTCCCTGTTTCTCTATCTTGTGTTTTACTGTCAATAGGATTGGTACCAGTTCTTCTTTGAATGTCTGGCAGAATTCAGCTGTGAATTTATTGGTTCGTGACCTTTTTTTTTTGTTTTTGGTAATTTGTATCATTTCAGCCTTGCTGCTTGTTATTCATCTGTTCAGGGTATCTAATTCTTCCTGATGTCAGCTAGGAAGGTGGCATCTTTCCAGGAATTTATCCATCTCCTCTAGGTTTTCTAGTTTATGTGTGTAAGGGTTTTCATAGTAACCTTGAATAATCTTTTGTATTTCTGTGGTTCAGTTGTAATATCTCCTCTTTCGTTTTTAGTTAAGCTGATTTGGATTTTCTCTCTTTTTTTGGTTAAGATAATATATTAATATTGAAAAGAGTTTAAAGTAACATTTTCTCCATAACAACACTTAATTGATTAGAGCATCATGCTGTTGTAAGTGTGGGTAGGGGTGGGGAACAATTATCACCTTTATTGTTTGGAGTAGGGGGAGTAGATGCCATTCTTCAGGGGGGTGCCATGACGGGTTTGGAATTCTCTATTCCTTTTCCACACTCTCCCTTATTTCCTCTTGTGAAAAGAGAAATTATTTATCTGATTGTGGAATTGTCAAGACACTGATATCCACTGAGTCATACCCACGGTATGTAGTGTGCATATCGCTAAATGAGTAGCGTGCATACCTATGGACACTAATTTATAATTTGTCTGAACAGCAGAAACAGCCACGACTCTGTTTCTTGTCCTACAGTACCACCAGAAGTTGTACGCATCAAGTCTTTGGAGCCTGCTAGGACTCTGAGAGGCACTCACCAGGCTAATCCTTACCTTTTCTGTGCTTTCTGCTGTTACTTTTGTTAGCTGCTGAAATCCTTCATAAGTTGTCTAGGTAAGTGTCTGCTATTCAGGCCCAACATTTTCCAAGGAGATAATTCCATAATTTCATTCACTTAGGTTTGATGATTTGGTAGGAGAACATATACATTGAAGGAAGATCTTCTTTTGAGTAGAATCCAAACTGCATTCTCCACTTTAGCTATAACAGGAAGCCCTTGTACTTTTAGTGTTATTGAGCTCTTACATTGTGTATTAATGTCATTAACAGAGTATACTATTCAATATTCTGCCCTTGTATTCATTTTTAGTTTGTAGAAATTTTAAAGGAAAGAGGAATTGATTCTTGAATAGTCACATAATTCTGCCTCTATATAATGTATTTAAATATTCACCCTCCTTTTCTTTTCCTCCATCCTGAATATAAAATAAAAATCAAATTTCAGAATTTAGTATTTTATTAAGTGAGAGAGCAATATAACATTGGGAGAGTGATCTTTTTATTATTTATTCTTAAAACTTTAAAAATGTGTTATGAAGCTGACATTTTGATTTGTTGGATTGAGGGAGGGGATGGGAAGAAGGTACTATTCAATATATTTTGGATAATATTTAAACTTATTTATTTTCAAAATTTTACCCACATTTTTCTTAGGTTGATTTGTGATCAAAGGGAAAAAAGGCAAGCCAGAAAATAAAATATCCTTACAATTTTAATATCAAATATTTACATAGTCTAACATCACTCCATGCTAGCTTAAAATGTAGAAACTCTTCTAAAACACCAAAACAATTACTGATTTAGTTTTTTATATTCCAATAAACTGTGTAGTACATAGGAGCCAGTGGTGTTTTACAACTAGCAAGCAATTTCTGTAAAAGTAGGGTAAATATTTCAGACAACATAAAACATAATTTTCAGATTAATTGGAATATGGAGGTGATATGCTCAGATAACACTAAAAGGAAAATAAGGTTCAAGAATCAGAAAATTCAATAAAATAAGTGTCTTATCTCTAGCAAACCATACAGGACCTTAAGCCATGAATCCTTAGGTGCTAACTTTACCTCTTGGTTTACTGGATTTATTTATTTTGCTTCATCAGAAACTTCATATTTTTCTATTGTGTGCATTTTCGTAAACCACATCATATTTTTTTTGTGGAATAGTATAAAGTATAGTTGATTAAATATGTTTCCAATTTTAAGGAGTTTAGCTTGCTTTTAGAGGAGCTTTTTATGCTTTACACAACCAAACTAGTGCTTCAAAATTTAATCAACTTTACTTTATAAAACTGCTTTAAATACTTGTTGTTTACACATTTTTTTCTAGAATCGATTATGTTACAGGTCTTTATATATGATTTACTCAGCAGTATGAGTAGAATTTTTAAGAAGCATAGAAAATATTTATTTTATTAGGTAAATAGAGCCGGCTTATTGAATCAAGTAATAGTACATATTTTCCATTTTTAAAGGGATTCTAGTGATTTTTTTCACTTAAGATTTTATTTAACAATGTCTTCACAGAAAGAAAAACAGCGTACAATATATCACAAACAGATTAACTTAAATATTGCCAAACAAAGCTTACATCTTTCTAAAATGACTACCTTACAGAGCAATCTACCCAAAATTATATATAAATACATATTCTAGTTGTAGTATAGTTGGTAGAGAATTATATTAGATAAAATAGCCCAGAAATGTTGTTTTATAATAAGTTTTCCTTTGTTCCAGGAAGTTTCCAAATCAGAATTTCAGAAACATAATTCTCTTAACTTATTTGTTCATTTATCTTCCACAGAAGTACTTCCAAAATATGTGAATTTTCAAGATGACCCAGAATGAGAGAGATTTAAGATGCAATTCAATTTGGAGATTTGACCTTGGTTTTCATAACTGAAGTGTTTGTCTCCATACAATGTTCTACCTTTGAAGAATTGGCTTTAAATCTTTTTCTCTTTTTTTTTTTTTCAGATGGAGTTTCGCTCTTGTTGCCCAGGCTGGAGTACAATGGCATGATCTTGGCTCACTGCAGCCTCCACCTCCCAGGTTCAAACAATTCTCCTGCCTCAGCCTCCCCTGTAGCTGGGATTACAGATACGCGCCACCATCCCTGGATAATTTTTTTTTTTTTTTTATTTTTAGTAGAGGGGGGTTTTACGATATTGACCAGGCTGGTCTGGAACTCTTGAACTGGCTTTAAATCTTTATACTGAGTTAAATAACTAATTTGGAGTCAAATTACTCAAAGAATATAGACATGCTATTGATAAGGGAATGTATGTACTGAGTTATTACTGTTTGAAAAATATATATAATATGAAACATTAAAAATAATTAATTACTATTCTTTGAATAATTTTATAGAAATGGAGAAAAAAACTATTTGAACAATCCCTATGGGTCTGAGGCTCAGACTTCTGAGGATAGGATGCTATCCAACTGTTGGTATCTCTGAAAAGACAGGATAGGGTGCTTCTAGTTTTGACTCTAATTGCTAATGTCAGGGCAACACTAAGAGGAACATTAAGTGGAAAAGAGAAAGTCCCTTCTCTCCTTCTCAGCTTTCATTTTTTGAGAGACATTTACTGGCAAAATCTAACAGAAAGTCAGTGCTCCAGCATTACCGAGCAGATAGAGGCAATGGTAAATAACTGGTCTAGGACATCTCCCTGCTATTCAGTACCCATGGATATTCTTACAAGCATAATAAAACGTCCATCCAATATTTACTTTATGCTTCTATCTAACAAGATGTGATGATTCTGACACATGAATTGTTACCATCAAAAGGTATAAAATATCTATCTCTGCATGATATTAATTCTTGTTCTAGTTTAATCATTATCCCAGTGAATCTCTATTAGAGTTTGAAAAAAATTAGAACAATATTGCCAAGGAAGTATTATTACAATCATTAATTTTTTAAAGAATGTCTATAATAAAAAAAAAATTCAAATAATCAGTAAGTCTTTTAGAGTTTTGGATGGGTGCCATCATCTATCACATTAAGTCCATATTAAAGTTTAACAGCTTAATGGAGTGGTGTTGAACCACTGGACATACAGATCTGTGCCTATTAACCATTTACCTAATTATCTATCTGTTTACCCTGCCTTCCCTCGCTCCCTCCCTACATTGCTCTCTCATTTTTATTTTTTTCTAACTTTCTCACTTGCTGGTTCTTCTTCTAGTAGGAAATCTTAAACACTTTAGGAATAGATGAGAACAAGTTGAGGGGAAACAGAGATAGAGTTAGTGTCTGCAACAGCTGAAAAATAAGAAGTTCACCAAATTTGTAGACTGTATGAAGAACATTAGACCCAATGTCAGCAACATACTCCTTAGCATTTTAGATACCTTATAGGGATTTTACTTGAATCATTATTTTTTGTAAAAAATATATCAAATGAATAAATTTTAAATTACCTTCTCATTTTCCTTTTTGTGTTACATTATGAGGCAGGGTACATTTAATAAAGGTATTAGAGTTATAAAGGCAAAATAGAAACCATGTTTTAAATAATATCACAGCCTAAGTTTTTGATCCTTTGCAGATGAATTACTGAGATTCTAAAAAAAAAAAAAATCTAAAAATTAAATAGCATAATATATAGAGAGGGATTCTGGTTTCAGCTGGCAGATTTATAACTTCCATTTGTAAAAGGTCACGTTGAAGTCGTAGAAAATACGTAAAAAGAACTAAGCAAATAAATGTAAAAAATCATGAAGTACAAAAAAATAAGAAAATACAAAAGTTTGGAGGTATTCCCAGAAAAAAAGGCAGATGGTAGTTGATCCAATTAATCTAATTAGCCTTTACAATTAATAATATTTTTATAATTCTAATAAAGTAAATGCTACTTATCAATTTTTAATTTTCAAATGTAACATATAGAAAAATCCCAATGAACTTAATTATAGCTAAAGCACAGAATGTAAATATTGTAACCTGTAATTAAAAAGTAAAATAATAATAAAAATATAGTACAAACAGAAAGAAGTAATATTTTGAATATCTCCCTCTTTTATATTTGACAATCAGTGTAATCTTTAACATTTACATAAATCAAGACAAGCATGTAAAGTATTATTTGTACACTAACAAAGATAGTAAATGAAAGAAGCAAAGTTTGTCAAAACAAAATAAGGGATGAAAACATCGATAATATACTGATAAATGAAGAGAAAACTGAATATCATATTTGTACTTAAAAGAATTACCACTTAAAATATTAAAAAGAAGTATTTTATGTGGAACAATTTGTCACTATCTTTTGTCTTCTTAACCCCTTTATGTTTGAGGAATACAGCAAGCTATTAAGCAGAATGACTCCTAATTATGGTTTATTTGATGTGTTTTCATATTTAGATTCGGGTACCATTTTGAGCAGAACTTCCCCAGAAATACTATGTCATCATTTTAGGAAGTAATGTCAAATTTGTGCACAATTTGTTGCAGTATTATTGATGGTAACTTTAATCACTTATTTAGGGTGGTACAAATTAAGGTTTTCAACTGTGAAATCACTCCCCATTGTAAGAAATAAGTAATTTGTGGGTAGATACTTTGAGAATGTGCACTGTGAATTTGATAATACTGCATCGATGTTAAATTTCTAGATTTTGATAATTGTATTGTACTTATATATGAGAATATGTTGCTGATAAGAAATACATGTAAAGTAGTATATTAAGATGTAAAAGGATACAATATCCTGAAATTAATATCAAACAGTTAAAAAACAATGTTTTATATGTATTAATATATATAGAGAGAATAATAAAATATTGATGTTACAAAGAGTTAGAATTGATGAATCTGAGTGAAGGATACCTGGAATTTCCTTGTACTGTTTTTGGATCTTCTTTGTAAGTTTGAAAACAATATAAAAAACTACAAAAATAAGATAATAAAATAATGGTGTCCTCTCAGATTTGAGACATTGTGTTGAAGATGGTAACAGGGAAATTATCTCATTTTTTTTCTATTACATGCATTGTATATTTTTTTTTTTCTTTTTCTTTTTCTTTTTTGTTTTGTTTTGTTTTTTTGAGACTGAGTCTTGCTCTGTCACCCAGTCTGAAGTGCAGTGGCGCGATCTCGGCTCACTGCAACCTCTGTCACCCAGGTTCAAGCGATTGTCCTGCCTCAGTCTCCCAAGTAGCTGGGACTACAGGCACACGCCCCCATGCCCCGCTAACTTTTTATAGTTTTAGTAGAGATGGGTTTCCCTGTGTCAGCCGGGATTCTCTTGATCTCCTGACTCTGTGATCTGCCCTCCTTGGTCTCCCAAAGTGCTGGGATGACAGGTATGAGCCACCACGCCCAGCCGTATAATTCTTTTAAGTAAGCAAAACAATTTAATAACATGAAACTTTAAGCATTTAGCACAATGCTTAGCAAATAGTGAGGACTTAACAAGTGTTGTATGAGTAGTGTGCTATTCCTTGAAGGAATACAAAAACAAATATTTGTTCTTCACATTTTCTAACTGAAGAACTCTAAGGTTGTATATTAATGGTTGCTTCGTACAAAACTTTACTCTCAGGCTCTCCGAACTAACACAAACCTTTTGGCTGGTATCATTTCACAGGTCACACGGCAGTAACCTAAACACATTATTGGCATATTAAAATTAACTGTGGGAAATCTCAAAAGGGCTGCCAGGACAGGTTCAAATCACTGAACAAAATGATGGTATTCCAAAAATGAATTTCTCTAGGTTTCCTTCAAATTAAGGTGACTTATAAGAAGTAACTGAAGATAATATGCCCATGACCTTTCACACTCATTTCTTCTTTGAGATATGTGCTTAACAAAGAAAATTTGTAAAACATAGTATTTTTTTTTTATTTCAATAGTTGTTTTGGAAACAGGTAGTTTGGTTACATAAATAAATTCTTTTGCGGTGATTTCTGAGATTCTGGTGCACCCATCACCCGAGCAGTTTACACTGTACCCAGTGTGTAGCCAACCCTTTCCCGTGAGTCCGAAAAGTCCACTGTATCATTCTTATGCCTTTGCATCCTCATAGCTTAGTTCCCACTATGAGTGAAAACATGCAATGTTTGATTTTCCATTTCTGAATTACTTCACTTAGAATAATGGTCTCCAATTCCATCCAGGTTGCTGTAAATGCCATTATTTTGTTTCTTCTTATGGCTGAATAGTATTCCGTGGTGTGTGTGTGTATATATATACACACACACATATATAATTATATATATATAAATGCCCATCAAGCAATGAGTGGATAAAGAAA
>NW_012108586.1:500053-543078 GCF_000951045.1 Mandrillus leucophaeus | reverse complement strand
TATATGTAATTATATATATATATAAAATTTTCTTTATCCACTCATTGCTTGATGGGCATTTAGGCTGGTACCATATTTTTGCAATTGTGAATTCTGCTGGTATAAACATGAGTATGTGGTTATCTTTTTCATATAATAACTTCTTTTCCACTGGGTCAGGAGTGGGATTGCTGGATCAAATGGTAGATCCACTTTTAATTATTTAAGAAATCTCCATACTGTTTTCCATAGTGGTTACACTAGTTTACATTCCCACCAACAGTGTAAAAGTGTTCCCTTTTTACCATATCCACATCAGCATCTATTATTTTTTGATTTTTTGATTTATGGCCATTCTTGCAGGAGTGAGGTGGTATCGCATTGTGGTTTTGATTTGCATTTCCCTGATCATTAGTGATGTTAAGCATTTTGTAAATGTTTGTTGGTCATTTGTATGTCTTCTTTTGAGAATTGTCTATTCATGTCCTTAGCCCACTTTTTGATGGGATTGTTTGTTTTTTCTTGCTGATTTGTTTGAGTTGTTTGTAGATGCTGGATATCAGTCTTTTGTCAGATGTATAGATTACAAACATTTTCTCCCACTCTGTGGGTTGCCTGTTTACTCTGCTGATTATTTCTTTTGCTGTGCAGAAGCTTTTCAGTTTAATTAAGTCCCATCTATTTATCTATGATTTTGTTGCATTTGCTTTTGGGTTCATGGTCATGAAGTCTTTCCTTAAGTCAATGTCTAGAAGGGTTTTTCCAATGTTATCCTCTAGAATTTTGATGGCTTCTAGTCTTAAATTTAAGTTTTTGATTATTTTGAGTTGATTTTTTTTATAGTGTGAGAGATGAAGATCCAGTTTCCTTCTTCTATATGTGGCTTGTGAATCATCCCAGCACCATTTGCTGAATAGGATGTGCTTACCCACTTTACATTTTTGTTTGCTTTGTTGAAGATCAGTTGACTGTTAGGATTTGACTTTGTTTTAGAATTCTCTATTCTGTTCAATTGGTCTGCATGTCTATTTACATATCAGTACCATGCTGTTTTGGTGCCTATGGTTTTATAGTATAGTTAGAAGTCCAGTGATGTAATGGCTCCAGATTTGTTCTTTTTGCTTAGTTTTGCTTTGGCAATGTGGGCTCTTTTTTGTTTTTTAATTCCATATAAATTTTAGGATTGTTTTTTCTAGTTCTGTGAAGAATTATGGTGGTATTCTGATGATAATTGCATTGAATTTGTAGACTGCTTTTGGCAGTATGGTCAACCAACATCTAATTATGATTGAAGCCCTCAGTAAACTCGGTATAGAAGAGACATACCTCAAGATAATAAAAGCCATCTATAACAAACCCACAGTCAATATTATACCAAAGGGGAAAATTTTGAAAGCATTCGCCACCTGAACACTGGAACAAGACAAAGATACCCACTTTCACAACTCTATTCTTTCCCAGAGCAATTAGACAAGAGAAAGAAATAAAGGACATCCAAATTGATAAAGAGGAAGAAAAACTGCCCCTCTTTGATTATGGCATGATTGTAATACCTAGAAAACCCTAAATCCTCATCCAAAAAGCTCCCTGAACTGGTAAATAGCTTCAGCAAAGTTTCAGGATACAAAATTAGTGTACACAAATCAGCAGCCCTGCTATACAATAACAGCCACCAAGCTGAGAATCAAATCAAGAACTCAACTTCTTTTACAACAGCTGCAAAATAAATAAAATACTTAGAAATACACTTAACCAATAAGGTGATAGAATCCTACAAGAAAACTACAAAACACTTCTGAAAGTAATAATAGACGACACAAAGAAATGGAAACACACCCCATGCTCATGGTTGGGTAGAATCAATATTGTGAAAACAGTATTTTAAAATGTAAAATGATCACTTTTTAATTTTAATCAAGGGTTATTGAAAGTGTATATTTAGTAAAGGTAAATATGTAGAGCAGATTAACAGGAGGTTTGTCATTTTTAGAGCCCATATCTGTTTAAATAAGTCTGACTGGGTTGAGTCAGGTAATACTGGTATGATAGAATTAAGACACAAGTGAAACTTGGTATTTATTGGAAAGTAGCTATCATTTGTTTTGCTGAACGCAAAAAGGAAACCAATAAAAGGACAGGAAATTATGTCTTAAAAAGCCCAGAAAATATGTAACAAATAAATTCTCACATAAGCTTTTATAAAGATCCATTTCTAGATTAAAGTTAGTATTACATGTAGTTCCAGCTACTAAAGAGGCTGAGACAGGAGAATTGCTTGAACCCGGGAGGCAGAGGTTGCAGTGAGCCAAGATCGCCCTACTGCACTCCAGCCTGGGTGCCAGAGTGAGACTCCATCTCAAAAACAACCAACCAACCAACAACAAAAAAGTTAGTATTCCTTAGAATCACACATACATAGGCATAATGTAAGTAAATAAAGTTTTATTGGCTTTTTCAGAAACATCCGAAGACTTATACGCCACATGAATATTTCGTATCTCAATATACATGACCTGATAAGCTTTTTGCTTTTCCTTGTGAAGTATTTTAGAAACTATTTTAGGAGTGTTTTCAAAGCTACAGCATTTTACCTTTTGTAATATTTGAGTATTTGGTATTTGTAAATAATTTGAATGTACTAAAGGCTGAATTTAGTGACTACAATCTGAATGAATAAAATAAAGAATAAAAGTATATATCATAATTTGAGATAATAAAACATTATGTAAACATATAGTATTAGGATGGAATTTCTTGTTTAATTTATGAATTGAGACTAAAAGAAAAAAAGTCCTAATTTATTTTATTGTAATTTTGTGGGTGAATAAATACATTTTATTGCAAATCACTGCATGGAATTAAAGTGTTAAATAGAATATACCGTATAAGCCAGTACATTTTTGAACATATCACTCTGGCATTTTATAGTTTATTCATTTAGTCATTCACAAATCATAAATTACATACCTACACATACCAAACTCTGTACTAGTGGTGATTAGCTTTTACCTATTCCATTCTTTTCTACATCAGACATTCTAGTAGAAGCCTGTTTCTTCACACACATGAAGACTGAAATTTAGGTAAGTCATTTGTCCAGGATCACATAGCGAGAAGTGATATAAAACAGATTTGAACCCATGCAATTTAATTTCAGAGTTGACTACACATAAACATTATATATACTTTCTAGGACTTGACATAGTCTCTCAAAAGGCTTACTATACTGAAGTAGAGAATAGAATTATAAACCAGAAAATCCTGAAAATAAGGGAAGTATGTACTAGTATGCAAATCTTAATCAATTTTTTTTTATTGAAGCACAAAGAGAGAGAGAAATTTGGGGGTATTAGTGTAGAAGTGATGAGTATTCACAGAGTCAGGTTTGAGTTCCATCTTGTGTCAACCACTTACTTGATGAGAAATTTTGGGCAAGTAATTTAACATTTCTAAGCCTCATTTTTATTACCTCTAAAGTGAGAATATTAATACCTACTCCATGGAACAGATTTGAAGATTAAGTAAAATGACACACAAGTCCAAAGCAGTGTAGCAAAGACTTGGAGAACTGAACTAAACTATGACATAGACTACTGGCAATATCTCAGATTAATCCCTGAGTGGAATAAGTATGGGCCACACAAAACGCAGCACAGGAAAAACTTTAAAAACTGAAAAGTTATTGGAAACACAAATAGCAAAACATCAAAACAGAGTATGCAGTCTGAGTTGAACAATGTTGATTTCCTGCTAAACAAAACCAGGAAACCCCACAGCAGTTCTTCAGAGAATTTGGCGGGGCCAATAATCTCACCACATAGTATTAAAATTTACTCAAGCTCTAAAGAACAATAAAAATGTTATTTATTCCAAAGTTGTTTGCAAGAGGAAAGACCATAATTAGTTCAAAACCCTAACCCCAAGATAAATCAGATGTTGAAATTATCAATGAAGGCTTAAAACAGCTATAATAACCATATTCCTTGAGATAAAAGTAATAATCTTAAAATAAATGGAAGGATAGAAGTTCTCAGCAGAGAGTTAGAAACTATAAAATACGAATGGTAAATTTAGAACTAAAAAGAAATCTAATATTTGTAAAGAATTTTTGAATGAGGACCGTATCAGAATGATGATGACAGTGAAATGTCAGTGAATTCAAAGAAAGATTAATAGAAATTATCATATCTGAAGATTAGAAAGAAAATGCATGGAAAAGAAGCATAAATGAAGCTTCAGAAGTCAATGGGACAGCATAAAATGTATAGTATTTGTGACTTTGAAAATCTAGATGAAGAGGAGAAAGAGAATAAGGCAGAAAAACAAACAACAAAATCTGAGCAAAACCTGGCCTAATATTTCCAAAATTTGGTGAAAGAAACAATTTACAGATGTACTTCTCGGTGAATGCCAAAGAAGAAAAATTCAGAAAGACTATGGTCATACCTAGCGTAATTAAGTTACTGAAAAACCTAATAAACTTTGAAAATACCCTGAGAAAAACAAGATATTAAATATAAGACAACAATTACGTGAAAATTTGCAATTTTTCATCAGAAACCACAAAGGCCAGAAGACAGTGAAATAATAAGTTCAAATGGCTGACGTATAAGAATGCCAACCCAGATTTCTATATACAGAGGAAAGATCTTATACTTAGAAAAGTAGAACAAAGATATTTTTTAAGGATGAAACATTTTTAGGAGACATGCTTTAATGAAGTGCTAATGAAGGTTCTTCAACCAAAATGGAAATGCTACCAGAAAGAAAACATGGAACACCAAGAATGAAGGAAATGATAAATAGTGAGCAGATGTGGTAGATAATTTCTTTCCGGAAGTGTTTATTAACATAGGTAGAACAGTTTAAAGCATAAATTATATCATCAAATGGGGGAGGTTTAAAATGTATGTAGATATAATGCTTATGACAACTATAACATAATGAGGAGGTAGTAAAACATAGAATAATATCATTGTAACTCTTCTATATTTTATGTAAAGTAGTAAAATGTTAACTCTGTGTAAGATTACTTATGTGTATTTTAACCCCTAGTACATCCATTAAAAAATAATACAAGGAGATATTGTTAAAAGTCAGTAGATACGTTAAAATTGTTTACTAAAAATATCAAAATAATCAAAAAGAAGGCAGAAAAGAGAGCACAATACCGAGGATACAAACAGGAAACAAACCTAAATCCAATATTTCAATGTTATGTTAAATACAAATGGTCTAAAACTTCAAATAAAATATATTATTAGATTAGATTTAAAAATAAAAGCAATGCACATACCTTAAATATAATGATACAGAGATATTAAAGTACAAGTATAAAATAAATTACATTTTAATATCAAAGTATATTTCAGAGTAAAACTAATATGACCAGGTATGAAGGTCATTTCCTAACAATAAGGGTTTCGACTAATCAAAAGGACATAACAATTCTAAACACCTATACCTTTAATAACATTACTTAAAAATACATACAAATTCGATAGAATTGCAGAAGATTTAGACAAATTCACAGTTAACAAATACTTCTTTCTCAAAAATTGACAGACTATGTTGTCAGAAAATCAACAAAAATATAGTAGACTTGGATAACACTATCAACAAACTTGAGGTTATTGATATTTTTAAATATTTGTAGAACACTGTACAAAACAACAGCAGACATGAATTCTTTTCAAGTGCAAAGGATAGAATATTTGCCAAGATAAACCATATTTTGAGACACAAGACAAACCTCAATAAATTTTAAAATATTTGTCAGATAAATTACGTTTTCTGACAACAATGAAATTAAACTCGAAACTGGTAATAGACAGACCTTGAAAAAAGCACACATATTTTAAAATTAAAAAAAAAACTTCAAATAAAATATGACTTAAAAAGAAATATTAAAAAAAAATTGAACTGAATAACAATATAAATGCCCATACCAAAATTTGAGGGATGCAGTTTAGCAGTAATTGGAGTAAAATAATAGCATTAAACCTTTATTAGAAAAGAAGAAAAGCGTTAAGTCAGTAACCAAAGTTAGGCATTAGCAAATTTTTCTGTATAAGTTCAGATGTTAAATATGTTAGCCTTATTGAGTCATATGGTCTCAATCACAGCTACTCAGCTCTGCCATTTTAGTACAAAAGAAGACATAGACAATACATAAATAAATGTCCATGACTAAGTTCCTATAAAACTTTATTTACAAAAACAGACCAGATTTGGGCGTAGTTTGCCAATTGTTGACACTCACCTTAAAGACGTTTTCATGCCACAGCATGCAGAACGTAGTGAAGGCAGCGGCGGCCCATCTGGAGCATCCACTGAGGATGCCGGCTCCAGCATGGGAGGCCTAGCTGGGGCTGCATGCTCTGCGAAGCAAGTGGGAGCTAGGAACAGGCAACAGTCCCGCCCCCTTCTGAGTTAGCAGTCAGGAGCCCAGAGTTCCCAGGCGCAGCTGCAGCCACTCAGCTGCAGCTGCAGCCACTCAGCATCCTCGTGCTCTTAGGGGCCCGGGAAGCCCACCTGCCCCTGCAGGCTCGGAAGTGCCTGTTTCCAGTGCTTGGCCTCTCCCTGCTTTTGGGGCCCAGTCCAATTTTGGAGCAAAGTTGAAGCCAAGCTTGGGTGTTGTTGCAACCTGGCTGAGTGTGCGTGTGCTTGGGGATGGTGCTGACACGCCAGCCTCCGCCCCCATGCCTCAGCCCCCTCTGGACTTTGGGCACCAACAAGCAGGAGGGAGGCTGAGGAGGACTAGCGGCGGCAGCGTGGTGCTAGCCCGCAGGCGGCCCTCAGCATGAACGGCCCTCCATTGACCCAATAGACAACATGATTGATGGCAGCAGGAGGCAGACAGGTTCTTGGGTGGTAAGGGGCCGCCCTGGACGAAGTCTCACCTTCAAGCCAGGTATGGATGGGCTGAAGCCTCGGGACTGAGCTGACAGTTCCAGATGAAGTCTGCGGCCAAGGGTGCTTTGCATCATGTTTGTATATAGTAAAAGCACAGTTCATTTTACTTGAATTAAATGTCTACCTCAGAGATATTTTACCATAATAAAACAGTGTGCTTCACTCAAAGTTGGTTCACTGCATTCATTAACACATTATGTTTAAGAGACTCATTTGGAGTTGAAGGTGAGGAACAATGGCGAGTTGATTTTATGATGAATCTTGTACTCTGATTATGATGTCTAGGGTAGGCAAGACATACTAACTGAAAATTAAAACGACTAACAGAATGAAGGAAATAAATAACAACCAAACAACCATATAGACTAGAATTCTACCCATGTTCATAAGAAAAATACTATAGACTTCTGTAGCCAAGAAATATTTTTTGAGGTTCTTCTGAAACTTTTAGAGTAAGTGTAATTTGTATAATCATGCTGAAGTTAAGAAAGAAAAAGATATTTAAAGTTGGAAGAATGGAGTGAGTTTGAGAATAGTGAGTGCTATGGAGAACATGTTTAGGGTGTTTTCAGTGGGTAAATAGGATTATTCCACAACCGTGTTTTAGTCCTCATTTTTTTTATCATACGACCTTTGAAGATCAGGGACAAATTTCACACAGGCAGCATCAGCAATTTAATTTTTGGAAATTAACCTCACGTGATAGGAAGGAGAAGAAGCATTTGCCTATTCAAAATAATCCCTCTAAAAACTCCATTCTCTTCAATGGTGGGCACAGTTGAAGAGAGCAGTGACCAATAAACATTTGTTGAATAAATAAATGGTAAACATAAAACACATATAGCAAACATATCTATTGCTTATCAAAATTCTAATGACATAATTATGAAAACATTTATTTTAAGTTAGTACTCTGTGGAAATGTAAGCTCCCATTGGAGCATGAATTTATTTTTCTACTCTTCAGCACCATACAACAATGTTTAGTGCCTCATCCATGATAGGAACTCTATGAATATTTCCAACATGAAGAAAAAATGAATGGCTGAGTAAAGGAAAAAAACAGTATTGTTCAAACAATGGCACCAGATAGAATTAAATTTGTTTTCTTTCTTTTCTGGTGAAGGGGTTGTTTTGTTTGTGATTTGTTTTAAATTAGAATAAAATATCCAATAATTAATAAATACAATAAAGGCAAATGGAGAGAAGTACATTTTTTACCCTTTTTACGTATTGTAAACAGTTTTGCATTTAAGATGTATACACAATACCACAAGAATAAAAGAAGGGAAGCAAGTGGAAATGAAAATAAAATAGTAACTAATATTTATAATAAAGGAAGGAAGACTTAAAATTTAAAGAGGTGACAAATTTTCTTTCTTCTAATTCTTTTAAGCTATTACTAGCTGTATTGGTCACAGAGGCATAAACTGAGGTAATGATAAATGACACATATCCAAAAACCTTGTTAAATTGAAAAACATATTAACTTTAGATAAAATATGTAAATGTACCAATATTGTTGTAACTGTTCACTATATTGTATTTCATTTGTTCCTGTCTACAAAAAGTGAGTATGAAGTATTATATTAAATAATCTAAGGAAAATAATATACACAATTCTCTATCAGCAAGGGTGGGAGATACATGAATTTTTTCAGATTTATCAGAGTAAATAGACGGAAAACTATAATTTCCAGGTAATTAATCGCTAACATAATGACCTGGAAAAAAGTTTATAATTTGTTCCTCCAGAAAAGACACATTTTTTTATCCCCTCATAATGAGAGAAAATTTTACAAGTTTTAAAAACTCTTAACAAATTCTCACAGCCTAAATATTTTTCCCTTTACATATTATTCAGCTCCTTCACATTACCAAGAAATCCCCAACATTTACCAGTCTCTCATCTGAAAATGATTATTGCTACTGGCTTAAAATTAGCACTTAGAAATTTTAATAAGTAAAATTGAGTTTAAATATGAAAACTTACTACATAAATATTAAATAAATATAAATGTGGACTCTATCAAGAACCCCCAAAATGTTAAATATTTTTCTGAAGATAAGCTTTGCTTATTTTAAGATATTTTTTAAAAATTAAAAATATAAACAAGAGAAAGATCTGTCATTCACTCTAAAATCTTAAAGTATATTGCATATTAATTTCACTCTTTGTATCTATGAATATACATATATACTATACATACCTATATAGATATATCATATTTTTTCATATCCTCACAAAGAAAACGTTGTCAATATTTTAGGACAAAATCAATAAGCATAAGCTTATCGGTCCTCTGTTTCTTAATTATGTGTATCTACCATGTGTCCACTTTTATATTTGATTTTTAAACATTTTCTTATCCATTGTAATTTAGTAATATAATGGGTATTATATCAAAGATTAACTCTTAAAAATGATCATAACTAATATTTACCAAATTTGTTACGTGTTTTGCTATTCTAACTTCTATATCAAAGGAACACTACAACTTAGTGACTTAAAATCATCATTTAAATTTGTTCATAATTGCATGACTCAAGAATTCAAGGAGGACTTAGCTATATATTCAACTCTGCTACACATGAAATTAGCATGGTACCTGGGACTGGAGGACCTACTTCAAAGTTGGCTTCTTCACTCACAGTCTCACACTCCCACGCTCCTTGGCCTCTATATTTTCCCACATGATGTTTCTCTTCCAAGACTTCTTCGTGGACTTAGGCTTTTCACAGCACGGCAACGTCATGTCAGTTATTTATATTGGCTTAATTTCTTTAGAGCTAACATTTCAATAACAACTATTACAAGTTACCTGGACAGAAATTGAATCACTCATATATTGTTGGCGAGAATAAAAAATGGTATAGACACTCTAAAAAGCAGGTTTGCAGTTTCTATTACGAAACTAATAGTCAATTTTCATGCAATCCAGCACATTCACTCTTCAGTGTTTAACCCAGAAAAAAATGAAAATTTATGTTCACACAAAAACCAATGAAAATAAAAATTTATGTTCACACAAAGACGTTCATTGAAGCTTTATTCATAATAGTCAAACACTGTGTATACACCACATATGCTGTAGTACATTTTTACCATGAAATGTCCTTCAACAATATAAAGAAAAAATTGACAAATGATGCAGAAACTTAGAAGAATCTCTAGAGAATTATGTTGTGGGTGAAAAGATCAGTATCAGAATTTTACATACAGTAGAATCCAGTTTATAAAACATTATTTGAATGACAAATTATAGAAATGAAGAGCATATTAGTTACAGGGCTGAGAGATGAGGAAAGAAATGATATGAGAATTTGTTATGAAAAAGTGACAGAAGAATCGTTGTGGTGCTGGAACTGTTCTGCATCTTGACTGAGGTGGTGGCTACACAAGCCTGCACATGTTTTAAAATTTCATAGAACTTAATAGAAAGTTGTGTAAATAAATCACTACTTGTAAAACTGGAGAAAGCTGAATAAGGTCAATTAATTTTGCTAATATCAATATCCTGGTTACAGTACTGTACTGGTGTTAAAAGGCATTACCATAGGAAAAAACTGAATAGGATACATTGAATGTCTCTGTATTAGTTCTTAAAACTATACAAGTCTACAGTTATTTCAAAATAAACATAATTAATTTTAAAAAACAAAGCCAAAATATACAAAAATATATATAAATGTGTTATTTTAAAATAATGAATTTTAATATCATAAATGATAAAAGGATATTTCTTCTCAGCCTTTACATCAATATAAAATTGGTTGTTTAGCCATAAACATAGGAAAATATAAGGAAATAAAATTGATTAGAAATGAAAACAAAAATATCAATGTTCCCAGATGTTATGATTCTAGACAGAAATAAAACTCAAGTTTACAAAAAGTTTACACAAGCAAGTAATTAAAATTAATAAAGTTAGGCAAGTTTGACATACACAAGGTCAATATACAAAAATCAAATGAAGTTTGAACTTTAAGAATAGCATCACAAATAAATTATGAATAAATCTAAGGTTCTACAAAAGCCTCTTAAATGAAATTATACCATATTTTATATTGAAAGACATGAAACAGAATATAAAAAGTAGTGTCATATTCATAGGAAAAAATACCACAAAGATGATGAATGTCTCTAAATTGAGATACAGATTTAATGTGATTATATTCATAACAACGTATTTTTTCTACTTGACAACTTTATTCTGAATTATTTGGAAAAGTAAAAGGTCAAGAAAACCAGAAGAATTCCTGAAAACAGACAAGGAAAAAGTAATTCTAGTTTTAAATATAATGACTTACTCAAAAGCTGTAAATATTTAGGACAGTGTGGAAATAGCACAAAAAAGGCAAATAAAAAAAAGGAGAACCGAATAGAAAGTTACGGACCTATATATTTATGGAAGATGGCTATAATAGAAGTGTTTGTGCAAATTAGTGGGACTGGATAGACTATTTAAATAATTGTGGATTACTTCATTATATAGATTTTTCAATTTAAAATAACATTCATGCCTTAAGCAAAATTAATTTCACATGGCTTAATGGATAAAAAATGATACATTGAAATGCATTAAATTTAAGTACTTATATTCATTAAAAGACTCATAAAAACAAAATGAACAACAAATCCCATGAATCTGAAAATATATTTGAAACACATTTAACAGTCATGAATTCAAATTTAGAAAATATGAAGGACACCTAAGAAAAATAACAAAAAGGTAAATATTACAGTGGAAAAGTGGACAAGGAAAACTGAGAAAGCATTTCATAAAAAATAGAAGTACAAGTGGCCCATAAACAGTGGGAAAATGGCCAATTTTATCATAAAAATGAAATACAATCAAATAGCTTTTCATGCTTATCACACTGGTTGAAAGGGATGTCGAACAACGGAAGTTCTTTTTTTCAATTTTTAAATTGATACATAATAATTGTAGATGTTTATAAAATACATATGATATGTTGATACATGCATGCAATCTGTTATGATCAAATCAGAGTAATTAGAATATCCATCGCCTCAAACATTTATCATCTTTTTGTGTTGAGAACCATCTAAATCTTTGAAATATGTAATAAATTATTGTTAACTATGGTTACCCTAGTTGATACTGTGCTATCAAACTCTAGAGCTTACTCCTTCTATTGAACTATATCGTTGTGTCCATTAACTGGCCTCATCCCTCTCTTCCCTACACTCTCCAGCCTCTAATTACTATAATAGAAGGTAGATCATTCTACTTTCCACTTCCAGGAGATCAACTTTTGTAGCTTCCACATATGAATGATAATATGTACCATTTGTCTTTCTCTGCCTGATTCACTAAATGTAAGATAATGACCCGAATTTCTAATTACGTTGTTGCAAATGACATGATTATATTCTTTTTATGGCTGAATACTATGCCATTATGTATTTATACCACATTTTCTTTATTTATTCTTCTGCTGATGGATACTTTGGTCAATTTCATGTCTTGGCTATTGTGAATATAGCTGCAGTAAACATAGGCATGCAGATATCTCTTCACTCTAGCAATTTTTTAAACATATATCTAGCAGTAGGGATTGCTGGAAAGATCTATTTTTAGTTTTTTGTGGACCCTCCATACTATTTTCCATGGTAGGTGCACTAACTTACATTCCTACCAACAGTGCACTAGCATCTCCCTTTCTCTGCATCTTCACTAGACTCTTCTTTCCACAACGTTTATTTCCTTGGTGCCTTTGATATCTTTATAGAAAGTTCACTGTTAACTATTTTGTATGTGGATTTTATACTATGAAACGTTATGAGATTGGTTTATGTGTTGTTGACAGTTATATGTTTGACTCTTTAGTTTTTTTTCTGTGTATAAGATCATGTCATATGCAAACAGGGACAATTTGACTTCTTTCTTTCCAATTCAGATGCCTTTTGTTTCTTTCTCTTGTCTAACTGCTCTAGGTTGACTTCCAGTACGATGTTGAATAATAGTGAAAGTGAGCATCCTTGTCTTTTTCAAAATCTTAAGCAAAGTCTTTCAGTTTTTCCTTGTTCAGTATGATATTAACTTGGGTTTGTTACATATGGACTTTATTGTTTTGGGGTCTGTTCCTTCTATACCCAGTTGAGAGTTTTTAATCATGAAGAGACGTTAAATTTTACTGAATGATTTCTCAACTTCAGTTGAAATGATTACATGATTTTTTTCTTTTTCATTCCATTAACATAATGCATCACAATATATAACATAATATATTGATATGCAAACTAATGAACTAATGGTCAGTGATATTTTTATTGTGTTGTTGAATTCAGTTTGCTAGCATTTTGGTGAGAAGTTCTGCATCTGTGTTCAGTAGGGACATTGGCCTGTAATTCTCTCTTAGTTATCTTCTTTTCTGGGTTTAGTGTCAGGGTAATTCTGGCCTTAAATACTAAGCTTGAAAGTATTCCTTCCTCCTTAATTATCTGGAATAGTTGAGTAGAATTATTTTTCATTTTTATTCAATAGTTTGGTAGAATTTAGCAGTGAAGCCATAAGGTCCTGGGCTTTTCTCTGATGGAGGACTTTTTTACTACTACTTCAATCTCATTAGTTTGTATTGGTTCCTTCAGGTTTTCTGTTTCTTTGTGGTTCAATCCTGGATGTACTTGTCCAGGAATTTATCAATTTCTTCAGGTTCTCCAATTTTTTGGCACATAGTTGTTCATAATATTAGCTAATAATTATTTGTATTTTTGTGATACCAGTTGTAATGTTTCCCTTTTTTTGTCTCTGATTTTATTCGGGCATTCTCTTTTGTTTTCTAACTACTGGTAACTATCTATAGGTATGTCAATTTTGTTTATCTTTTCAAATAATCAAGTTTTGGTTGATCTTCCATGTGTTTCTTTTAGTCTCAATTTTATTTATTTCTTCTGTGATCTTTATTATTTCTCTCCTCCTACTAATTTTGTGTTTGATTTATTCTTGTTTTTCTACTTCTAAAAGGTGCATTGTTAGGTTATCTGAAGCCTTTCTACTCTTTTGATGTAGATGTTTATTGCTAAAACCTTCCAAGAACTGTTTTTGCTTGTTTTGATATACTGTGCTTCCATGTTCATTTGTCTCAAATAATTTTTAAAATGTCTTTTCTAAATTTCTTTAATGGTCCATTTGTTGCCCAGAAGCATGTTGTTTAATTTCCATAAATGTGTACAGTTTCCAATATTCCTTCAGCTATTGATTTATAGCTTATTCAATTATTGTCAGAAAAAATAATTGATAAGATTTTGATTTTTAAATATTTTTAAAGACTTGTTTTGTTATCTCATAGATGGTCTAAAAGTTCTATGTGCTGACAATAAAATGTGTATTCTGCAGCTGTTGGGTGAAATGTTCTGCAAATGTCTGTTAGGTCATTTGGTCCATGATACAGTTTGATTTTTCTTTCTTGATTTGCTTTCTAGATGATTTGCCCATTAATAAAAGTGGGCTAATGAAGTCCCTCGTTAGTATTATTGTATTGCGGTCAAATTTTATCTTTATGTCTATCAGTATTATTTGTTTTACATTTTTGGGGTGATTTGGGTTGAGTGCAATATATTCATAATTGTTATAAGTTCTTGCTATGCTGACCCCTTTATCATTATGTAATGGCTTTCCTTGTCTTTTTTATTTTATTTTATTTTTGCCATTCTTTTCTTAAAGTCTCTTTTATCTGATATGGGTATAGCTACTCTTGTTCTTTTTTGGTTTCTTTGTATGGAGCTATTTTTTTCGTATCCTTTCATTTTCAGGCTGTGTGTTTCCTTGCAGGTGAAGTGTGTTTCTTGTAGGTAGCATATAGTTGAGTTTAGTTCTTACAGATCTATTCAGTCCTTCTGTTTTTTAATTGGATAATTTAATCCATGTCCATTCAAGGTTATTATGTATAGGTAAGGGTTTACTGCTACCCTTCTGCTACTTATTTGTAATTGTTTTGAAGATCTTTTCTTCCTTTTCTCTTCTCTTTCTGTCTTCTTGCATGGTTAAGTGATTTTCTCTAATAATATGTTTGGATACGGTGCTGCTTATTTTTTATATGATTTTTATAGATTTTTGCTTTGTGGTTACCATAAAAAAGGGTCCTATGGTTGTTACAAGTTTTTTTAAACTTATAATGACACAACTTTGATCTCAAAGAAAATAAAAGTCTTAAAAACAAAGTCTATAACACAATTCCCCTCTCCATTGGGATTTAGCAGTGTTCAATTTACAAGTTGTTATATCGCCTATCTCTTAACCAATTGTTTTAGTTATTGTTGTATTTAAAAGTTTTGCCTTTTAGTCTTTCTAATTAATATATAAGTAGAAACTCTGGTTTACTTATCATGATTACAGTATTCAGAGTATTCTAACTTTATTTCTCTACTTTTACCAATGAGTTTTATACCTTCAGATGTTTTATTATTATTTATTCATTTTAAAAATATCACCTTTCATTTTATATACCAAAGGGTACTTGTACAGGTTTGTTGTATGAGAATATTGCATGATGCTAAAGTTTGGGATCCAGATCTCGTCATCCAGGTGGTGAGCATAGTACCCAATAAGTAGTTTTTCAACCCATGCCTTCCTCTCTCCTTCCCCCATCTAGTAGTCTACAGCATCTAGTGTTCTCATATTTATGTCCATGTGTACTAAATCTTTAGCTTCCACTTATAAATAAGAACATGTAGTATTTGGTTTGCTGTTTCTGCATTAATTTGCGTAAGAATATAGCCTCCAACTGCATCCATGTGGCTGCAAAGGACACAATTTTATTCTTTTTTATGGCTATGTCACATTCTAAATGTGAATGTGTACCACATTCTCTTTCTTTCTTTTTTTTTTATTATACTGTAGGTTCTAGGGTACATGTGCACAATGTGCAGATTTGTTACATATGTATGCATGTGCCATGTTGGTGTACTGCACCCATTAACTCATCATTTACATTAGGTATATCTCCTAATGCTATCCCTCCCTGCTTCCCCCACCCCATGACAGGCCCTGGTGTATGATGTTCCCTTTCCTGTGTCCAAGTGTTCTCATTGTTCAATTCCCACCTGTGAGTGAGAACATGCGGTGTTTGGTTTTCTGTTCTTGCAATAGTTTGCTGAGAATGATGGTTTCCATATTTTCTGAGGGAGATCTGGTATTGATGAATTACCTCAGTTTTTGCTTAGCTAAGAAAGTGTTTATCTACCTTTCATGGCTTTGCTAGATACAGTTTTGTTGGTTGGCAGAGGTGTTTGTTTATTTGTTTTGTAGTTTTGTTTTCTCCCTTCAGCACTTTGAATATAGCATTTCAGTCTCTCCTGGCCTACAGCATTTCTGTGGAGAAATTTGCTCAACACCATGTTGAGTATCTGTTGAAAGTAAAATGTTTATTTTCTCTTGCTAGTTTGAGTACTTTTTCTATGTATTTGAGTTTTACTAATTTGATTATAATGTGCTTTGTGAAACCCCACTTTTAGTTGAATTTAGTTAGTGACTCCTTAGCTTCCTGAACCTGGATACTGTCATATTGCTCTTGATTTAGAAACTTCAGCAATTATTTTCTTAAACGTACTTATAGGCTTATTTGTCTCTCATCTTCTCCAAAAATTCCAATTATGTGGAGATTAGTTTACTTGATGGTTTCCCATAATTCTTGTAGACATTCTTCACTGTTTTTTAATATTTATTTCTTTTTGCTTCTCTGATTGGGTAATTTTATATATTCCATTTATAAGTTTACTAATTATTTTCTCTTTTTGATCAAGTCTGTTGTGAAAACTTTCTAATGAGTTTTTCGGTTCTGTTATTTTAATTTTTATTCCTCGGACTTTTAATATTGTTTCCATTTTTTTTTCAAGTTTCTCATTTTGTTAATTGATTGTTTTTTTATTTTTATTTAGTTTCTATCCACATTTCTTTGTGATTTTCTAAACTTTTTTAGGGGTTCTCCTGATTTGGAATGGCTGAATTTCCAGCCATTATTTACTTATATAAAGAGAGGAAGAGTTTTTTCTGAATGCTCTGTCAGACATCTCACAGATCTTTAATTATTCTGGATCCATTGCTGGAGCCTCCTTGTTGCCTTTTGGTGATTTCATATTTACCTGAGTTTTCACCATTCTGATGTGCTTATGTTGATGTCTGCACATTTGAGGAGACACCCACCTCTTCCAGTTTTTGCAGATGTTCTTTGGTGATGTTAGGGGTTATGTCTTAGTATTAAATTTAAACACTTGAAAGTTGTTTTGATTCCTCGGAAGGACTTATAGTGAACATCAGAACTAAAATACTGTACTGAAACTAAATTATTGAATTATTGCCTGTCATTTTTTTTCTCAGTCTGAGAATGATTTATGTTAAGCACTAGATCTTACATACTGCCCCAAACTACATTGCTGCCCTGACATTATTTCCCGGTCTAGGGAAATTTTATGGGGACACTGAACCATTTAGTTGTTTCTAGACAAGGGTAAGGCTCTATGCAAGCACCTGGGCTTTGTAGAAACTCCAGCTAGCAATGTGAACCTTCCCTAAAATTGGGTCTCCTGTGTTGCTATGGCTCCTACCAATCACCTCAACAGGGTATCATCACTGCCTACGGTACAGAGTAGACATCAAGATCCATGCACCAGTCACTGCAATCAGCACGCTGCTTTTTATTTTCAATTCACCTCAGATGGTTAGGCCTCCTGGCACTCCCATTAGTTTCCACAGGACAGGACTGAAGTAGATTACCTGTGAAGATTCGCAGAGCAATCGGGAGATTGTACTTCCACTTTTAATTCCCTCCTCTCACCTCAGAGACCACAGGTCTAGAGAAATTATTATTACATTTTTTAATTTTTATTTTTTAGATGGAGTCTCATTCTGTCACACAGGCTGGAGTGCAGTCACACAATCTTGGCTCATTGCGACCACTGCTTCCTGGGTTCAAGAGATCCTCAGTCTCTTGAGTAGCTTGGATTACAAGCACCTGCCACCATACTCAGCTAATCTTCTTTTTTTTTTGTATTTTTAGTAGAGATGGAGTTTCACCATGTTGGCCAGGCTGGTTTCGAACACCTGACCTCAAGTGATCCACTCACCTTGGCTTCCCAAAGTGACAGGATTGCAGGCGTGAGCCATCGCTCCTGACTGGTCTAGAGAAATTCTCTGTTGGAGGTTTTATGCCAGTTTTGGGGAGAGGGTAGCACACTTTGAAAAGACTGTTTATCTTACTATTCATGGCTTCTGTCAGTTCTATGAACTTAAAAGCTTTCTTGGCTTCTCTGCTGAGTTCCGGTTTATTCAGAGTTTATTTTGTCTTTAAATAGTTTCTAATTGTATTTTTGTTGGGGAAGTGATGCCAGGAGATTTTCTGTTTTACTATCTTGCTACATCACTAATGAAACTGCATCAGAAACATTTATACACTATTACTTAAAGGGTAGCATGCTAAAGGCACTTTGAAAAAATATTAGAATTGGTTTTGTGGAGTAGAAGACATACAGACTCTATGGATCATAATTTCCATTTCAGATATACATCTTGAAGAAATTCATTCATGTGTAACTATTCATATCTCTCATGCTTTCAATACTTATAAGTATATAACAGTAATCCTTTTTTGGCACAGTTTTAGACCCTGGACAATATTGTATAGTAAAATTTTGGATGCAAGCATATAATATTTTTATTGGGTAGAATGAAGAAGGCATGTCTTCAAAGCAGAGCTCTCAAGGAATTTTAAAATAGAATATGTATGGAAGTTTAGAATAAGGAAGAAAAACATTTTATTAAAATCCTGTGCCTATAAAACACTGAAAATTATTTCATTTATCCAAAATCACTCAAAATAAGTACTCAAAATTACTCATTTTTTATTTTTAAAGATCAATGTTCTAGGACAACCCTTTGGTTTTTTAAGCATCCCTTTCTTCTCTACCAAGATAAAGTAAACTCCCAGATAATTAGGTTATAATCATTGATTTGTATATTTAAATTGGGTAGAAACAACCTCTCATAGGTCCATGAGCACTGAAGAAATCTTAGATTTCATTAAACTAGTTTACTCTTTTAATTCCTAATGAAAGTACTTTGTGAGGTAACATATATCTAACATATATCTAAAGGGATATATTAATGAACACATACAGTATTCTTTTCCTATTTTTTTCATTATTTTATATTCAATCTTATATAACTCACAACTTCTTCTTCTTCTCACATCCCGAAACAAATTCTGCCTCTCAAGCAAAACAGTTTGATCCTCAAAAGGAAATTAAGTTGTTCATCAAAACTTTGGCACTAAAAAGCTCCCAGTAATCCATAAATACTACATTCATTCTTACTTCATTCTTTTTACCATGTTCCCTCTTACTTTTTTCCCTTTTTTTTAACTTTTTTTTTTTTTTTTACTCCTCTTACTTTTTTACTCAAGAGAAATGGCTGAAGAAATAACTTCTTTGTCCACTTTCTGATCCCAGAGTAGATAATATCTTGCTTATAATATATATGTATTTTATTATTGTTCAATTTGTTTTTCACATTTTCATAGTAATCACATGCATAGTTTCTTCTATTTTAAACAGAATTTTAATTTTAACGATTTTTAAAAATGTAACTAATATAGAGATACATACTCTGTATCCTGTGAAACATGGATAGATTTGCCTAAAATTGCCTCTTTTGAAGAAGTTAATGACTTTCCTGGATTTCTTTGGATTAACATAAAATCGTGTTCTTGGAATATACTCTGGCCTCAAGTCTCCACAATCACATATGTCATTTTTATTTTGTGACATAATCATTGCAGAGAAAAAAACTCATTTTATTCACTAGTATCAATCAATACATAGGTAGCTAGCTAGATAAATAGATACATGATAGACACTTTTCAGACCAGAGTAGCTCAGATTTAAATAAAGCTTACAGATACAATGAATGGTTTGTATTACCGAAACTCGAATATACTTCTCTCTCTCTCTCTCTCTCTATATATATATATGTGTGTGTGTGTGTGTGTGTGTGTGTATACGTATTTTAGTTTGTCAGGTTTCATCATTGCTCTGAATTCCCAAGGTCTGTTTTCCATGTAGCTGGGTCCTCACAGATTCTGCTACTCTTTCTCTTTCCTTCTGTTTATGCTCCATGTTAAAAGCAAAATTTACTCCTCTTGCCCCATACAGCAACTCCCCAACTGCTGACAAACAGGTCTTGGTGGAGGAGTTATTAGAGCTCAAGTTCACATTCTATCTTTACCATCACAAAGCAACCCTTTTGATAAACAAATATAAAAAAGGTAAGATAAATTCTGGTTCTTGTAGATAGAATATCCTTTCCTTTGTTGTAATTGTAAAATTGATACTTGCATTATTTGAATTTTAACATATATCTAAAGGGATGTAGAATCAAAAGTGAATATTTTCCTCCTCAGCCACTTTCTTTCTACCATATTATGACTATCCAGCACTTAACAATTTATTGTATTGTTGCATAAATTTTCAGTGCATATAAAAACATTTTGCAAGTTTTATTTTTCTCCAAATATGTATCTTGGATATAAATTTGTATCTGCATCTAAAATTTTAGTGTTTAACAGTGGCAGAGTGTTAAATCATTTAATGAAAATATGACAAATGTTTACCATTATCCTATCTCCCTGTCCTGCTCTCTCTATTTTACTGTCTCATTATTTGGCAAAATCATGTGAATATTTGAAGAATGTCCTTGTGTGTCTGTGCATGGGTGTGTGCACATGTGTGTGTGTCTCAGGGAGAAAAAGGTCTATAAAGAGCTTGTGGCATAGGAGGATATCCCCAGAACAAAATGCTTTTTTCCAAACACAACAGACATTATTCATTAATTTAATTGCTTATCACAGGAAGATAAATATTGCAATTCCGGATCACTTCTCTGAAAGTTTCAAGTTCCCTTAGTACATCCAATTCCCAACTTCTGAAGGACAGAATTCCAGCGTTTGGCTCCTAGACAATTTCTGCCAAATCCTCACTAATTCAAAATAAAATATTTGGATGGAAAGAGTAAAGCAATAGCTGAGGGAATAAACGAGTCAAGTTCGACTCTGCACAAAATCTTGAATGCCCGATATCATTCAGTACTTACAACACTCTGTGATACAGCTATTTTTAAACCAAATCTAGTGCAGGTGAGAAACTAGCCTTAGAGAGTTTAAGCAATTTTCTCGATGTCTGTGCATGTACTGTTTCTGTTACATTATATCATTTTCTTTTCAAAGAAAGAAAAACATCTCCTAAAAGTTATACCTAAAAATGCCTGAAGTTGTTGCACTATGTGATCTTCCCTTGTATTAGTCCATTTTCATATGACTACAAAGAAAAGTCCAAGACTGGGTAATTTATAAAGAAAAGGAGGTTTAATGAACTCATAGTTCCACATGACTGGGGAGGTCTCACAATCATTACTGAAGGCAAAGGAGGAGCAAAGGCATGTCTTATATGGTGGCACACAAGAGAATCTGCATAGGGGAACTGCTCTTTATGAAACCATCAGATCTCATAAGACTTAATCACTATCATGCGAATAGCACAGGAAAGACCTGCCCTTATGATTCAGTTACCTCCTACTGGGTCCCTCCCTTGACATATGGAGATTATGGGAACTACAATTCAAGATGAGATTTGGTTAGGGACACAGCCAAACCATATCATCCCACCCCTGACCCCTTCCAAATCTCATATCCTCACATTTCAAAACCAACCATGCTGTTCAAAAGTTGCCCAAAGTCTTAACTCATTTATCCACTAACACAAAAGTCCATGGTACAAAACCTCATTTTAGACAAGTTCCTTCCACCTATGAGCCTGTAAAATCAAAACCAATTTAGTTACTCCCTAGATACAAAAAGGGTACAGCCGTTGGTAAATACACCCATTCCAAATGGGAGAAATTAGTCAAAACAAAGAGGCTACAGTTCCCATGCAAGTCCAAAATCCAGCGAGGCAGTCAAATCTTAAAGCTCCAAAATGATCTCCTTTGACGCCATGTCTCACATCCAGGTTAGGCTGATGCAAGAGGTGGCCTCCCATGGCATTTGGCACCTCCTCCCCTGTGGCTTTGAAAGGTACATCCCTCATCACAATTGCTTTCATGGACTGGTGTTGAGTGTGTATACCTTTCCTAGGTGTACGGTGAAAGCTGTTGGTGGGTCTACCATTCTGGAGTCTGGAGAACGGTGGCCCTCTTCTTACAGCTTCACTAGGTAGTGCCCCAGTGGGGGGACTTGGTCGGGGCTCCAATTCCTCATTTTCCTTCTGCACTGCCCTAGCAGAGGTTCTCCATGAGAATCTGAAGCACAACTCTGTCTGGACATCTAGGTGTTTCCATACAACCAACGAAATCTAGGCAGAGGTTACTAAACCTCAATTCTTGACTTCTGTGCACCTGCCAGCCCAAAACCACATGTAAGCTACCTAGGTTTGGTGCTTGCACCTCTAAGGCAATGGCCTGATCTGTACATTGGCTCCTTTTAGCCAGTGCTGGGACACAGGGCACCAAGTCCTGAGACTGGACAAAGCAGCAAGTCTTTGGGGTCTGGCCCATGAAAGCACTTTTTCCTCCTAGGCCTCCCAGCTTGTGGTGGGAGGTGCTGCCTGAAGACCTCTGACATGCCCTGGAGACATTTTCCCCATTGTCTTGGTGATTAACATTTGATTCCTGGTTACTCATGCAAATTTTTGCAGCCAGCTTGAATTTCTCCTCCGAAGATGTTTTTTCTTTTCTACCGCATTGTCAGGCTACAAATTTTCTGAACTTTTAAGCTCCGTTTCCCTTTTAAACGTAAGTTCCAATTCCAAAGCATATCTTTGTGAATGAATAAAACCCAGCGCTTTCAAGTTATGTCTTGAATGCTTTCCTGCTTAGAACTTTCTTCCTCCAGTACTCTAAATCATCTCTCTCAAGTTCAAAGTTCCACAGATCTCTAGGGCATGGGCATATTGCCACCAGTCTTTATGCTAAAACATAGCAAGAATCACCTTTGTTCCAGTTCCTAGTAAGTTCCTTATCTCCATTTGAGACCATCTCAGCCTGGACTTTTTGGTCAAAACAAGTCAACCAGTCTCCAGGAAGCTCCAAACTTTCCCACACCGTCCTGTCTTCTTCTGAGCCCTCCAAACCGTTCCATCACCTACTTGTTACCCAGTTTCAAAGTCACTTCCATATTTTTGGGTATCTTCATAGCAGTACCTCAGTCTACCAATACCAATTTACTGTATTAGTCCATTTCTATACTGCTATGAAGAATTACCCAAGACTGGGTAATTCATTAAAAACACAGAGGTTTAATAGACTCATTATTCCACATGGCTGGGGAGGCCTCACAATCATGGCAGAAGGTAGAACAACAAAGGCACTTCTTACATGGTGGCAGGCAAGATAACCTGTGCAAGGGTGTTGCCCTTTATAAAACCATGAGATCTCGTGAGTTTTATTCACTATCATGAGAGCAGCATGGGAAAAACCTGTTCCCTGATTCAATTACCTCCCACCGGCTCCCTCCCATGACATGTGGAGATTATGAGAGCTATGATTCAAGATGACATTTGGGTAGGGACAGAGACAAACTATATCATCCCTTATACTAATTCAATACCTACATCATGGTTGATGAGAATGTTGGAGTAAACTGCATATATAACTTTAAATGGTGCTTATCATGAGGTGGCCAAGACATTGACCCTCATTGATGTACTCAACAATACTCTCATTTGGTTTATGACAAGACTTAAGGATTGATAATGAAGTTTTGTTATCTAAAAATGTCATATAATGAAATCTTCTATTTTTATAGACAGGAAACTGAGTATCAGAGATGTTGCGGTGCATCTATTTAATAACAGACGTATTATATGGTGAAACTGCAATTCCTCTGTGGTCTTATAATATTTTCTCTGAGCAAAACCATGCTGATGAACTAAAATATCTACAAATAACCATGTATCTCATGGGATCAATCCTATAGAAACAGTGAACTGCATCAAACAATAGTCTAAGGTAAATCTAAATCTGGAAAGATAGCAAGACTGAGAGATAAAGCCATCTCGTCTTCACTGTTTATATTTGAAGGATTAAACTGAAAGGACAATTAAATATGAAGCACTTGTTTCTACCAGTTTGTTCTCACTTGTCTGGATTTAGTTTTTCTGCTAATCAACTTTAGCTCTCAGAGATAAAACTAAAACAAAAGTAGTAACAAGTGGACACTTGCTAGTATTCAGGCCATCAGGAGCTTTAAGAATAAATTTCTATAGTTGACACAAAAAATAAAGTGAAACAGGAAACAAAGCATATGTTTCATTATGAAAAATAACCAAAGTAAACAATTATTATATTGCAAAAATGGTATGTATTTTATGAAAGGGCTTTTCTATCAAACTCCAATTGTTAAAACATATTTTTAATATTTTATTGTAATTAAGTTTTAACATATGTTAAAGTGATTTGAAGTGATTAACAAAGTCTGGTACTGCAATGTTTTATTTTTCCTTCCCATGTTTATAAATAGATTTACAAATCTCTTTAAATTATGGAAAATTTGGGAAATAATTGTTTATGTGCTGTGTAATGTGCTTTCTTTAGTGAAATCTTCACATAATGCCACGATCATGCAGTGATTTTATGTTGCAGACAAAAAGCAAAGGAGAAAGCATGGTAGCATTATTTTCCAAGGTGTTAGCACAGGCTTATTTTCCCATAATAATGGAGTCCAAGTAGCTGGCAGAAACATTATAAAATGTCAACTTTCAAATGTAGCTGCACAGATTAAATTCAGTCATATTTCACATCTCTGTTATGCAGTGCAATCCTAACAGGGGTAGAATCCAGACCACAATCTGTGTTACAATGGCCTTGAAAGTAAAATGAGAGAACTCTTCACCTACCCACTGATGTTCTTTCTGCTGTACACAGAAGCAACAAACTCAGGTTCAAGCTGCTGAAAACAAACAATTAGAAATCAAATCAGAGCCCGTTTGGCTTCACAATTGAATGCTGAGATGCAATAGGAATCGTAACAATGCAAAGTAATAGCCTGCCGAATTCAATGAATACGGCTTAATACCTTTGGACCATAGCAAGACTTGGGTAAAATTAAAAAGTAATGTAAAGCTCTTTGGTATGCTCTACTAAATTAGTATTCTGAGGCATGTGTCCACACACCATCCATAATGAGGACTGTTGGTTTCATTTACAGACACTGGCTACATTAGCTAGCACTAATGTGTAAAAATGTATTGTATTCCGGTCTATAGACATACACCAAATTTTCACTATGTTTTAGTCAAAAAGTGCTTGTTTTGCAGGATGGAGTCCATGTCAATAAAATGGATTGGGTGTCACTTGAACCAAGTGACATGCTAATCTTCTAGAGGCCTCTGTCCTTAATCTCTACAGGACATAAGTCAGTTTAGAAGCGTGAGCTGTTCTCACAGGTAGCAACTATTGAGCTCTTTAATATAAATTCTAAAGCAAAGCTTATCAGTGTGTTTCAGAAATTGCTTCAATGTGGGTTCCTGTCTATGAAAAAAAAAAATCCTCCTACTTCCTCCAAATTCATGGGCAACTTCCAAGTTTTTATAGTGCCTGAGAGCACCATTTAATTATAAAGAAATTGGTTTTGGTGATAGCTGCCCTGTGACCAATTGGATTAGAGGCATTTCTTCTGGCTATTATTAAGGTAACTTTACTATTGCCCTTGTATAGTTAGGCATGATCAAAATATTAAGCAAAGCAATGTCTCAATCCAGAATTTCAAGACCCAGTACCTAGATATTTTTAAAGTATAGCTATAACTAATCATTTAATAACAAAAGAACAGAGTAATGGGATTGGGATTAATAATCCTTTAGTTTGTAGAGAGAGTTACAAAATGTGGAAAATGACACTAATTTAATTTCTAATATTTTAACATTGCATTTGTTATATCATGGGAAAGCTAGAAAAGCTCAAAGAAAAATGGAAAGACATTTCCAGAATCTAAGAGCTAAATTACTTGACAATAAAATCTTTAAAACACAAAATTAAATACAAGTCTCCATTCTGTAATATTTATATTTTATTTTCTAAATACCGAGTAATATACATTTTCTGCTCACTTGCTCTAAATAGAACAAAATGCAATCATTACTGGAAGTTATTACTTCAGTAGAGTACACTGGAAAATATTCTACTCCAATATAACACTTCCCACAAAAAAGTAAGAGTCTCACATCTATTATTATTTCTGGTATTACATGAAACTCTGTTCATAAATACACACATGAAATTTTGAAGGCATGCATTGAACTAAAATTAGAACCACTCACATAAAAAGATGTAATCAATGAATAAAATGATCAAATATTCCATTACTTCTGAGAGCAAAGCAATAGGCTAATAGCTAATAAGTAATGAAGTTAATGAGTATACTTGAATGCAGGGATATTTTCTTTAAATTGGAATTAGCAAATACCTTTTTTAAAATTTAAACTTTATTTTTAAGAGCAAATGTGCAAAATACATTTTTCACTCTTAAGAAATAAAATATGCTGATTCAAACTTTATTTTTATTGGATAATTTCAGGAGCCACTGACTTGCCTTGTTGATGTAACTATCATTTCTTTAAATTGCTTACCTATAAACACTGAAGGATATTGAATCGTATCTGTAATGATTCCAGGATAAAGTAGTCCCATTTCTCTCTTTAATATATTTTTCATATAAACTTGTTTTATTCCCACATTCTTAGAATAAATAATGTATGTGTTGTTAAATAACTCAATGTGTATTGTGAGCTCTAGTTAATGAAAAATTAGATTTCCAATGATAAATTAGTTTGCTGGTAGCAGTAAAACACAGATTATTTTTACTTAGTTGCAAAATGATGACAAGTTAAATTTTTGGAACCATTGCCAAGGGATTAGTACTCTCAAAGCCATAATATAAATGCATCATAATGACACACTTAAGAGGAAACATTTTTAAAAATCATTTTGAAAATAATACTTTACACAGCTAGAAGAATATTGATTTTGTTGCAAGTATAACATTTAAGAAATATTTAAACACCTAAGTTAGTATGTCTTAATGAAATAAAAACATAAGTATGTGTAGAATTAACATTAGTCAGCTTTGAACACTGTACACACAAAATATTCCTTCACATAATTAAAATTGTTATGTGTCAGTAAATATATAAGTAAACATGAGTTCTAACATAAGTTATGTAGTGTTTTTCTTGATTTTTTGTCCAGTGTTCTTAGGCAAGAACACTGAAATCTTTTTTATCTATTTTTATAGTAAAACACTTTATTAACTACATATAAAATACCCAATTGGTTTTGGTTTTTTGGTTTGTTTGTTTAAGGAAGATGATTATGATAGAATTGTTTGTGTTTCTTAAAAGAAACTTGGGATTAACATTTCTCTCTAAAATATATGAAGTTCATGTGATTCCTTTGATGTCTCCAAACTGACGTTCAGCTGTTGGAAAATGTTCTTTGTTTTGTGTGACATTTGCTCACAGATGCTTCTGCATGATTCTGTCCACAACTGTTTGTCCTTTTAAGTGTCTGCCAAACTGAGAGCATCAGTATATGTAATGCATGGCTATATATTAATATAAACAAATACTTAAATGATAAATAATTTAAAAATAGTTTGAAATAAAGTATACAATAATAGTTGCTTTCTATATTCTGTGATTAGAGTTTAAGGGATATTTAAAATGTATGAGCACAAAAAAATTATATTTAAAGAAAATGAAGAAAAAAGAGAAGAAAAAGCAAGAATTGAATACAAAACTATATTTCCAGAGGAGACACTTTTTTTTTTTTCTTTTGGAAACTACTTACATAAATTTCTTTTCTTTCTATAAACAAATGAAGAAACACCAAATTAGGAAATAAAGAAAAAAATATAATACTGGGTAATTAACCAAAAAAAGTCATAATAGAGTACTGCAAAATGATATATTTACATTGCAAGTTTATATATGTATATAAAATAGTGTAGACAAGGAGTATATATATTTATTTTCCCTATAGGTGTTACAGTCTTATTCTGGAAACTATTAGGGTAATTCAGAAAACTATCACTCTGCGTTGCTACATCAAAAGTATCATTGTTCTGGAATAGACCTTGGGGATAAGTAGAAAAGGTAATGGAATTGAAATGATATCTCAAGCTTACTGAATTGTGATATATCAATATTGCTTTTCTTAGTTTGAAAATGTATCATGGTAATATAAGATGTCAACATCAGGGAAAATAGTGAAGACTATATGGAAAACTGTTGTAAATCTAAAAATATGCCAAAATCAAATGTTTATTTAAACATATATCATATTTTGTTGTATTAGAGATGTAGCCTTTAGCCATTCGTTTAGCAGAGATTGATTCAATGGCTACTGGTGCTGGTCCCTCAATTTGGCACGAAGTAGGCAGTGAGATAACTAAAACCAAACTACATAACTCGGAAAATACAGAAACCAATCTGGGTGCAGTGGCTCATGTTTGCATTTCCAGTGCTTTGAGAGATTCAGGCAGGGGGATTGCCTGAGACCAGGAGTTTGAGGTCAGCCTGGGGAACACAGTGAGACCTCATCTCTATTTTTTTTTAATTAACTTGTCACAGTGGTTCACACCTGTAGCCCCAGCTACTACGGAGGTCGAGGCAGGAGGATTTCTTGAGGCCAGGTGTTTGGGCTGGGTAAAAAACAAAAAAGGAATTAAGAAGGAAAAGAAAATATAGAAACCAAAGTTACTGCCCTCATGAAACTTACAGCCTCATACAGGAAAGATTTGCTAATCATATGAAGAAATGCAGATATGCAATGATAAATTCTAATTATTTCAGTGTTAAATTTTAATGATAATTTTAAAATGGGAAATGCTTGTTGTTGAGAGAGAAAATTAAAAAAGAAGTGCCACTGTAATTTTTAAGAGATTTTTTGAATTGAGGTAAAATACACACAACATAAATTTAACAATTTTTAAGTGTACAATTCAGTAGCATAAGTATATTCACATTGTTGTGGAACCATCATCCTTATCATTCTGCAAAACTTTTTTAACATTGCAAACTGAAATTCTCTACTCCTTAAACAATAACTCCCTATTTCTTCCTCCACACAGCTCCTGGTCACCGCTATTCTACTTTTTCTATTTACCTTACATAAGTGGAAATGTGTAGGATTTGTTCTTTCATGTCTGGCATATTTAATTATCAATGTTTTCAAGATTCATCCATGTTGTAGCACATATCAGAAATCATACCTTTTTAAGGCTGAATAATATTCTATTTTATGTATATGCTAATCTTTGTTTATCCATTCATATGCTGATGGGCATTTGGGTTGCTTCTACCTTCTGCTTATAATAAAGCTGCTGTCAGCATCAGTGTACAAATATCTGTTCATATCTCTGTTTCCAATTTTTTTGGGTACTCAGAAGTGGATTACTTGATCGTATTCTATGTTTATTTATTTATTTATTTATTTATTTATTTATTTATTGAGAAATTGACACGCTCTAATCCACCACTGCTCTTTTTAAGCAAAACCAAAAGTGTATAATGAGAAGGTTAATTGAGTATGTTAGATAGTGATGAGGGAGTGAACGGCATTGGAGGGAAGAGAAACTTTGAAACAGAGGTGACATCATGATGCAGAGGCCCTGAGGCCACATTGGCTAGTTCTGAAGATGCTGAAGGCTTAAAAAAGGACAGCATGTGGTTGGTCATGAAGACAAGAAAGGAATTGGGTTAAACATGAAGTGCAGACCTGGTTAGGTGGCAGATAAGACAAGACCATGTAGGCCACTACAGTGTATTTTCATTTTATTCTATGTACAAAGAAAACACTATGACGATTTTTTAAAGTAGGACTATCCTAGGGCTTAAATTTTATCATGTGAAAAATAGGAGTAAGGCAAGAACATATGAAGTGAGACACCTTAAGAGGCTATTGCCAAAGTTCTCCAGGTATGACTGTATTATTGTCTTGCATGAGGAAGGTGGGGTTTGTGATATGGACTTAGGAAACTTGGTGATGAATCCAGTATAGGAAGTATAGGACATAAGAGAGATAGAGGTGGCAGGAATAACTTACAGCTTTTTATTTGTAACAGCTCAATGGATGTTTGCATCACTTACCAATGAGGAAGAGATTGTGGAGGAACATGTTGGTTTGGGAAATTTCAAATTAGAAGTGCCTATTAGAGATATGAAAATGCTATAATTTAAAAAGTTTCTCCTTGACTTTAGAGTTACCTGAAGAGGAAAAACTTTAGAAATTATTATTTTTTTCCGATTTGACTTAACCTGCAGAGACATAGTGATCCTATAGAGTAAGCGTTTTTCTTTATTATTTTTTTCTGTTTTCTTTTTTTGTTCATTTTACTCTAGAAGTCAAAAATGACTCCATTGTTAAAAGGAAAGAGAGAAACAAAATGTACCTAAAACCTTCCTTCAAAAATGATTTTATTTCATAGAGACATTAAAATTTGTTTGTACTACCTTTTCAATATATTAATACAAAGTAACCTGACTATATGAAACTAATTCACTGTATATACCTGGAATCTTGACTTTGTTTTTATAGATTTCTTCTCAATTTTACTATCCTCTGCCTTAGTAGAGTCTTCTCTGTATATTACTTTTTAGCCATTATTACTGTTTGGTTGTACTTTGTGAAGTCTTTTTTTTTTTTTCTTTTTCCTCATAAATAGAAGTGTCGTGGCAAAGGAAATCAATCTGTCAACCATTCTTAGGACTGTAAAACTGTTGCCAATTGGTCACTTACAATCTTAGTGTGCTTTGAATATATTGATTTTATGTCACCTCACAAGTAGCTCTTTGTCTTTGATATTTTATGATACAATTATATAATCTGGTGATACTACTTCATATATTTCTTCTAGAATACATTTCCAAAAAAAAAAAAAATCAGCATAGGAGCTCAGAAAGATATTAAATAAGGCTAAAATATGCCATAGTTCTCCTAGGATTCTTGTAGGAAAAAATATAAGATAGTTTACATTTGGTAATTTATGTGCCATGTTATCATTACTAGAAATATTAGAAAAAGCATAATTGACATTGTACTAATATGGTAGCAAGGAGAAATTATCACTTTGATTTTAGGGCTATGATTTTTTTTTCACATTTTGATGGTTATATGAGTCTGTCATGTGTTTTGTTATGTGTCCCTCCAACTATGCACTAGCCAGGAGAAAAATAAAGCTATTTAAGGAAAAAATGTAGAAGAAGAAGGAGAAGAAATGAAAGAGGAGAAAGAGGAAGAAGAGGATAAATTGAATTAAATTTGACAGTCATATGAAACTGTTTTCACTGGTTATAAATATAATATATAATTCATAATAATATATTTTTATTTCCCAAAATTGGAAAATAGAAAAAAATAGAAGAAGGTAATGCCAATGGTAATTCTTCTCACAAGAAGTAAACATTGTTAACATATTCTTGTATATTCTCCAGTATTTGATGAATAATGAGATTCAGCTGATTTTTTTACTCGTCTTTTTTCATTGAAAGCCAATCATAATTTTAAAAAATAATATAAACTACTTCCAAATACTGTTTCACCTAGTGTTGAAAAGCGTTGTTATTTTCATACATTTCTGGTAAATTTGCATTGTAAAACTTGTCAGTCTTGATTATTGACATAAAATTTTTGACTCTCTTCATTTACCTTTAAAAGTGGCATGCTTATACAGATTATTTTAGACATTGAGAGGACAAAGATGACCCATTTGAGATAGCAATAAAGGGGCAAGAGATGGCCATGATGACCCTGCCTAGACTGAGTTGGCTGGACAACAACAGTCCTCTGACAAATCTGTAAAAGTTAATTCATTGAGAATTAAGAGTGCTAGCAGCCATTTAAAGAACAAAAGAAAGATATCTAAACACATACGCAAGATTGTAGAAAGATACAAAATATATTTCTTGAAAAGAGTCGAAGGTAGACAAGTTGACCTTTAGCAGAGGTTTCTTTAAAATATTCTAATATTAATGATATGATATGCATTGTGATAGGAATGTATTTGTAGTCAGACAGGCTTGTGTTCAAATTTTGAATTTACTTCTTATATTTGTATGAATTGGAGCATGTCATTTAACTTCTCTAACTTGGCTCAGTTTACTCATTATTAAGATGATATTTATTATAAGATTTCTTCATTGGATTCCTTTGATTATTGGATGAAATTTGTATAAACAGCTTAATACAGTGAGTAACATATAGTAAATGATTAATTAATGGTACAAGTAAATGGTAGCTATAGAGATGTTTCTTTCATCATTGATTTTTTTCTCCTACTTGAATTGCTATATTATCCAAATAAACAGATACCATATATTGTATTCATATTGCTAATGTTACAGTAAAATGTATAACTTATTTAAATTATACATGATGCTACAAATGTGTAAAGAATATGCATTTTCATCTTCTCTATGTTGTGATTTTTAAAGAATACAGGCATGTCATGTTTTATTGAACTTCACAAATGCTACTTTTTTTTTTTTTTTTTTTTGAGAGGGGTTCTTGCTTTGTAGCCCAGGCTGGAGTGCAGTGGTGCGATCTCAGCTCACTGCAAGCTCTGCCTCCCGGGTTCAAGCGATTCTCCTGCCTCAGCCTCCTGAGTAGCTGGGACTACAGGTGCATGCCACCATGCCGGGCTAATTTTTGCAGTTTTAGTAGAGAAGGGGTTTCACCACATTGGTCAGGCTGGTCTGGAACTCCTGACCTCAGGTGATCCACCTGCCTCAGACTCCTAAGTAGCTCGGACTACAGGTGCCCGCCACCATGCTTGGGTAATTTTTTCGTATTTTTAGTAGAGACGGGGTTTCACCATATTGGTCAAGCTGGTCTCAAACTCCTGACCTCAGGTGATTTGCCTGCCTCCGCCTCCCAAAGTGCTAGGATTATAGGCGTGAGCCGCCAGGCCTGGCCAAATGTTGCATTTTTAACTAATGGAAACTTTGTGGCAACCCTGTGTGGAGCAAATCTATTGGTACCTTTTTTTTTTGAGACAGAGTTTTGCTCTTGTTGCCCAGACTGGAGTGCAATGGCATGATCTTGGCTCACTGCAACCTCCACCTCCTGGGTTCAAGCGATTCTTCTGCCTCAGCCTCCTGAGTACCTGGGATTACAGGCATGCGCCACTACGCCCGGCTAATTTTTGTATCTTTAGTAGAGACGAGGTTTCACCATATTGGCCAGGCTGGTCTTGAACTCCTAACCTTGTGATCTGCCTGCCTCAGCCTTCCAAAGTGTTGGGATTACAGGCGTGAGCCACCACGCCTGGCTGGGCTCCATTTTTTCAATAGCAGGTGCTCACTTCCTGTCTCTGTGTCACATTTTAGTAATTCTTACAATATTAAAGTGTTTTTATTATTACTGTATCTGTTATGGTCATCCGAAATCAGTGATCTTTGATATTTCTATTGTAATTGTTTTGGGGCTCCATGAACTGTGACCATATAAAGTGGCAAACTTAATTGATAAATGTTCTTAATTGACATATGTTCTCACTACTCCACTAACCAGCCGTTCCTCAGTCTTTCTCCCTCCCCTTGGGCTTCCCTATTCTCTGAGACACAACAATATTGAAATACACTGAAATATTTAAATTAGTCCAATTAATAACCCTCTAATGGCATTTAGGTGATCAAGGGAAAGGAAGAGCCACTTTAAATGAAAAGCTAGAAATAATTACGCTTAGTGAGGAAGGCATGTCAAGATTGAAATCGGCGAAAAGCTAGAGTTCATTACTTAAACAGCCTAGTTGTGAATGCAAAGGAAAAATTCTCATAGGAAATTAAAAGTGCTGCTCAAGAGAAGACACAAATGATAAGAAAGTGAAAACAGCCTTATTTCTGATATGAACTAAATTTGAATAGCCTGGATAGAAGATCAAACCAGTCACAAAATTCCTTTAAGCCAAATCCTGATCTAGAACAAGGCCCTAACTCTTCAATTCTAGGGAAGCTTGGAGAGGTAATGAAGCTGAAGAAAAGTTAAAAGCTAGGAGAAGTTGTTTCATGAGGTTTAAGGAAATAAGCTGTTTCCATAATGTAAAGTGCAAAGTAAAGCAGCAGGTGCTGATGAAAAACCTTGAGCAAGTAATATGAAGATCTAGCTAAGATAAATACTGAGGGTGACTATACTAAACAACAGATTTTAAATGAAGATAAAACAGCCTTTTATTGGAGGATAGTGTGATCAAGGGCTTTTATAGCTAGAGAGGAAAAGTCAATGCTTACCTTCAAAGAACAGGCTTAATCTCTTGTTTGGAGCTAATGCAGCAGGTGACTTCAGGTTAAAGTCAATATTTGTTTGTTCTGGAAATGGAAAAACAAAGCCCAAATGATAGCACATCTGGTTACAGCATGGTTTGCTAAATATTTTAAGTTCACTAGTGAGACCTGCTGCTCAAAAAATAGATTCCTTTTAAAGAATTACTGCTCATTGACAGTACCCCTGGTAGCCAAGAGTACTAATGAAGATGTACAAATGATGAATGTTGTTTTCACACCTGCTAGCACATCCATTCTGCATCCCATATATCAAGGATTAATTTCAACTTTCAAGTTTTGTTATTTGAGAAATATCTTTTGCAAGGCAATAGTTACCACAGAGAGTGATACCATTGATGGATTTGGACAAAATAAATTGAAAACCTTCTGGGAATTAGTTATTCTAGATACCATTAAGAACATTTGTTATTCATGGAAGGAAATAAAATATAAATAGAGTTTGGAAGAAGCTGATTCCAACCTTTGTGGATGACTTTGAGGGATTCCATATTTTAGTCCAAGAAGTAACTACAGATGTAGTGGAAATATCGAGAGAACGAGAACTTGAAGTGAAGCCTGAGATATAACTGAATTGCTACAATCTCATGATGAAATTTAAATGGATGAGGAGTTGCTTCTTAGAGAAGAGCAAAGAAAGAGGTTTTTTGAGATGGAATCTACTTCTGGTGAAGATGCTGTCCACATTGCTGAAATGCCAATGAAAGATTTAGAATCTTGCATAAACTTAGATGTGATAAAAGTGGCAGGGTTTGAAGGATTAACTCCAATTTTGAAATAAGTTCCATTGTGGGTGGAATGCTATCAAAAAGCCTTGCATGCTTCCAATAACTCTTTCTTCAAGAAAGAGTTAATTGATATGGAAAACCTTACTGTTGTCTTTTGAAAAAAAATTTGCCACAGCTGACCCCAGCCTGCTACAATCATCACACAGACTGGTCAGCAGTCATCAACATTGAGACAAAACCCTCCTGTAGCAAGAAGATTGTAACTTGCTGAAGGCTCAGTTTATTGTTAGCATGTTTTGTAAATAAATTATTTTTAAATTGTTATGTGCTTTTTTATACATAATGCTATTGTACACTTAATAGAGTACATTATAGTGTAAACGTAACTCTTAAATGCACTTAGAAACCAAGAAATTTGTGTGACTTGCTTTATTGTGACATTCACTTTATTGTGGTGGTCGGGAACTGAACTTGCGATATCTACGAGGTATGCCTATATGCTGCAGAAGATACTCCCTGTAATCCAGTGACTGCTCTTTATATCCAGGGACATGGCCCATTCATGACAGACTTTGTAAAGAAAACACTTTTTCCTCGACTGCTCTTGGGAGAAAGCATACTCACTAATAGGAAGGCAAGTATGGTTTAGAAAAGACACTAACTGATGAAATGAAATTTCTGGCTTCAGACCTTGTTCTGCCACTCAATAATTACACATTCCCTGCCAAATTATTCTTTCTGGAACATAACATCTTGCTTCGAAGTGAATGGATTAATTTACATCTTTCCATTTATCTCCAATATTATCTTCTCTGTTTCCCGTGCATTGCCTTTCTCTTTGCAAATATAGAGTTCACGTAGCAAACCTTCTTAAACATTAAAAGGCTAATATTGGTTATAAACTGAGTACAGAGATGACAAAACTAAATACATGGTAGAAAATGACACTTTCCTTTATTGAGATGTATGAGAAGCACAAGGACAACATTGTGAAACTATCAAAGAAAGATCAATGGGGAAGTTTTATTGCCGGAGGAAAGAGATTTGATTTTCAGTTGCCAAAGTACTGTGAGAACTGACAGAGGAGCCTGGACAAAAAGCAGATGAATAACTTCTTTCCATTCAATGAACAGATTTCATTTGGACCTTGATGACACATGCTTGCTTCTCACGTGTTTTTATGCTATTTCCATGACTTAATTCATTTCTGACTAAGAGTGCTCCATACACCTATAATGGCCCTTTCCAACTCTGTTTCAAGTAGATCTGAACTTGGTAGAATGGGAATGAGGGATGGGTAAAAAATGAAACTTATTGAATGTTGAGTATTGCCAAGGAATTTGCTAAGGAATCAACACTCCGATTTAATCATAGACACTGTCTGAAGCAGTTATCCTCATCAGCTCCATTTTTACAGATGTAAAAACTGAGTGTCAAAGAAATGAAATTACTTACCCAATATAATAGAGTTAGTAGGTGTCTGTGCCTGGATGTGAGCATCTATTTTAAACAAATTAAACCTCACACCCTTAAATGCAATATGCAACTCAGAACCGGTGCCTTTGATATGTTAGAAGTATGCCGAAGTATTTTTCTCTTCAGTCAGTCCCTGGAGCTGTCACCTGTGCTCCAGGCCTGTTTGCTCCAGCCTCCAAGGGCCTTCTCCATTTCCCCCTGCACATGGTGCTGTCATCATTTTCCATGTATGCATGATGTGATAAAGTTGAGAGGCCCAGCTCCACCATATGACTTGAACAAACACTGGGAATAGAAAGATTACACATGCTAAGTGACATACTTATGGCTTTTATCAGTTTTTTACTAACAAGAAAATAGCATGGATAAGAAATGAAAAGGAGTCCTACGAAGGAATGTATACATCTGTGCCTTACAACACTGTTAAAATATGCCAAATTCATACCTGTGGAAAGAAGTTTCAGATAGCATCTGCGTGACTGTCTTTTCAGAAGTGCCGAAGAATGGAAGAGTGAGAAGATCAATATGATACTTGGTTATACTAAAATTATACAGTAACAGCTCTGACAATATTGTCTGTTAAATTATTTATTTAACATTAATACACTGTTTATGTCAACAACATTCAGATCCAAAGACTGCCTGTCATTTCTCACATATAATTTCAATGTTTTAAAATGTCTTTACAAAGAAACACATTTAAATAGAGAAATGTTTATAAGTGTATTAATACAGTCCAAGTTTTGAATTTATTGAGATACCTGGTTTCTAATCTATATCTATTCTTTTTGGCAGTTTTCAGAACTATATATAATACACTATGACAGAAAAAAAAAAAAAAAAAAACAAGCACACAGGAAAGATAAAGTCCAAATAGTATACTGAGTCACTAGGAGAAATTAGTTCTGAAAAATTGGGGGCATCCTAAAATTTTCTAATGGCTCGGTTTCAACTTCTTACTTTGGCATATACATTAGTTCTTCTCTCAAATTTGCCTTCTCTTTATTTACCTTGATATATCACAGTTTCTTCATTTAGAACACAGTAACAAAATTTCCCTTGCTTATTTGACAAAACTTTTGTGCTGTCACACAAAGCGACAGATCACAAAGTTACAAATCTGAAAGTAATTATAAACACCTGTAAAACAATATTAATATACATTTATAAGCTCTAAGGTATTAAACAGGTATTATAGTAGTTGCATATATACCAATTGTGTAATTTTTATTATAACTAAATCCAAATCTTTATTAAATTTAGGTTCTAAAAAGTAAACAAAACCTCATTATTCTACTAAAACGAATTCCAAAGAAAATCTAAAGATGCAGAAGACACTATTACTTTTTAAAATGTAATTTTCCCTTTAAAAATTTAATTTTTTGCTAGAATTTGTATAAGCATATATGGTGATAATTGCTTATAATATACATTTAACCTTGATTTAACTTTAAAGGATAAACAATAAGAATATGCTCACCTGGATTTGGGGCTTCACACGTAGTTTTCCAAGTAGTTTAATCCATAAACACTGCTTGACCTTTTGTCTACATTTAACACCTCAACAATGTTTAAGCACAATTGACCTTTGAGCAACACAGGAGTTAGGGGTGGAGTCCTTCTAGCTCACTCTCCTACAGTCAAAATTCAGCATAAAATGTTAGACTTCTCAAAAATGCACCTGCTAACTGCCTACTGTAAACCAGAAGCTTTACCAATAACATAAACAGCCAATTAATGTATACTTTCAATGTTATATGTATTACATACTGTACTCTTATAACAAAATAAGTTAGAGAAAATAAAATGTTATAAGAAAATGATAAAGAAGAGAAAATATTTGCTATTCATTAAGTAAAAGTAGGACATCATAAAGGTCTTCATCCTCATTGTCTTCACATTGAATGGGCTGGGAAGGCAGAGTGGGAAAGAGGATGTTTTGGCTTTGTTGTCTCAGGGTGGGAGAGGTGAAAAAGAGGAGTCAGGAGAGGCAGGCACAGTCACTGTCACTTTATGGAAATACATTGTAATTTCAGTCTGATTTTTTTGTTTTTTTTTTTTTTCATTTATTTATAAACGTTTCTATATAGTACCAATCCTTCTTCCACCATTTGCTTTAATTTTAGTATCCATCTAATAGAAGGATCCATGTCATAAAAGAAGTAAAAAGAAATCCTGAAAAATCAAACCGTCTGTCAGATTGTCTAATGCCAGTATGTTTTATGATACTGCTTCTTCTACATCTTCTTCCTCATCATCTGACACTGGTTTGGAAGCACTCACTTTCAAGTTGTTTTCCTCTAATTCCTCTGGTGTGGTGTCTATTAGCTCTTGCATTTTTCTAAGAAGTCTATCTGGAAACACTTCAACTTCTACTTTTTTGCCATAGCCATAATCTCTTTCATAATTTCCTTAATTGGTTCTGTAGTAAATCCTGTGAAGTCATGCAAAACATCTGGACACAGTTTTCTCCAGCAGAAATGTATTGGTTCAGGCTTGATGACTTTTATGGCTTTTTCTATAACAATGATGGAATCTCAATGGTGTAATCCTTCCAGACTTTCACGGTGTAGAGAAACCTATTGGGGTTCTCTTCCACATCCTTGATAAGCCTCTTCATAGAGTAATATATGTAATGAGCTTTAAATATTCTTATGACTTCTTGGACCAGAGGTTGAATCATAGACTTTGTGTTTGGGGGTAGGTAGACCACTGTGATGCCCTTAGTGTTCAACTCATGGGGTTCTGGGTGGCCAGGGGCAATATCCACTATTAAAAGAACTTTAAAATGTAGTCCCTTACTGGTAAGGTACTTTCTGACTTCAAGGACAAATAATTAATTGAACCAATCCAGTAAAAGCATTCTCATTGTTCAAGACCTCTTGTCAGATAGATAAAAGATTGGCAGCTGGTGTTTATCTTTTCCCCTTAATTCGTGGAAATTAGTAGCTTTATAGATAAGGGCTGAGCTCGACAACATTTGCATTAAACAGTAGAGTTAGCCTATCCCTTTCTGCCTTAAATTCTGGTGATCGCTTCTCTTCCTTACTAATAAACGTCCTGTGTGGCATATTTTTTTTCCAGGATAGGCTACTTTAATCTGCATTAAAAATTCATTGAGGCAAGTATCTTTTGCCCTCAAGGATTCCTTTAGTAGTGTCTGGGAACTTTCTTGCTGCCTCTTGGTCAGCAGAAGTTGCTTCTCTTGTTTTCTTGACAATAATTAGAGTCAAATCTCTTACTAAAATTACCAACTCATCCTTCGCTGGCATTAAATTTTCCTGCTTTAGATCCTTCACTTTTCTTTTGCTTTGTCATATAATGACTTTACTTTTTCTTAAATTTTGTGAGTCTACAGGTATGCCTTTCTTATAGCAATGTGCATCCACATAAAAGCTGCATTCTTAATACAAGATAAAAAGGCACATGTTTCACAAGAAGTACAAAGTTTTGTGCCTGCTGGAGTAATTGCAGCAATGGCTTTACAAATTTTCTGTTCTTTTTTACAATAGTCCTGATGCTGAATTTGTTTATCTTGAAACGGTGGGCAACTGCTGCAACTGCTGCAACTGCAGACATTCTATGGTACATATGAAGAATTCAACTTTTGTCTTATAAAGTCATGACTTTTCTCTGCTTCCTGGAAGCACTTCTAGCATCACTGGTGGCACTGCATATGGATCTCATGGTGTTAAGATTTACTGTATTGCACTAAACACCACAGAAAATACATGAGAACTATGAGAGATCACTTTTTACCGCAGTATGCAATTTGTTGGAGAGACAAGCTGCTCACAGGGAGATGATTAGCATCACATGGTGTTTTAAGTGGATACAATAAGAGCTCACTGCAATAACAGGAGGTGGCTACAAAATTGTTACACTAGTATAATATTATTATAGTTAATTTTATACAGTTATTATTTAATACAGTATTTTTACATTTGTTTACATTTCTCTCAATAGCCAATGGCACCATTACTATCTGTGTCTGCACAAGTTTAGATTTTAACTTTTTGTAATCGATTTGTGTATACTTTATGGTAATAAATGATAAAATACATGCATGAATATTTTAGGCATTAATGACATATCTTACCTTTTCTTAATTTTTTAAAATATTTCTAGGCTATGTGGATTCATCTATGAATTTTTTCAAGTTGTTGAAAATCATCAAAAAGTTGATATATTCATTGAAAAAAAAAAATTTGTGAAAGCGGACCCACACAGTTCAAACCTGCGTAGTTCGAGTCAACTATTTTAGTCAAGTATTTTAGAAAGTTTACCGATCTTATTTCTTCAAATAGAATAATAACACTCACTCGTGACTTTGTCAAAGGTAGATAAAATAACTAATGGTAGAGTTTTTTTTTTTTCTTTTTAGTGTACACTTTTGTAAATTTTCTAATTGTTAACAATGAATAAGTTTTGCTGTGTGAATTAGAAAGGAAAAAAAGTAAAAAGTCAAGACAAAGTAAAACTTTGTAATGTGTTTTAAGTAAAATGATTTGGTCATTACTATAATTCTTAAAGGTCAGAATAACAGTAAAACACTCTAAATGAGTCATTCTTTAAAAATCATATTAAAATGTTTGGATTTAAACTGATAGCATCTCTAAGTTGAAAACTTTGATTTAGGGCTTCATGAATTAGAAGTTGTTTTGTGTTTAGCCTTTTGAGGTACAACGGCAGTTGTTCCATGGAGTCGGATAGACAATTAATAATATATAGAGGCACAGAGACACAGATAGCACTTTTGGACTTCCTAATAAGGATGTCATTTTACTCAAGCTATCTACTTGTAAAGTTTAAATGAAAGACCAAACTAGCTAATAGAAACTGTCTTATATGAATAATGTTTAAATTTTATAAGGATGATTTCATTACATAGACTTGTGCTTTCCAATAGGCATTTAATTTCCTTTAGATTTGTGGTGATAAAGCATTGTGTATTTCATTTTAGCAACTGTCCACTTTCCTAACATAGAGTATGATTTAAAAGAAAGCAAGTGTATATATGTAATCATTTTACTCATTTTTGATGTTACGTATTAATATAAATATGAAAATTCATTGAAATATTAAAAAATAAGCTACTGATTATGCTGTCAACACACATTGGATATAAAATATTGATATGCTAGTCACTTTGTATTTATAATCTTTCCATGGATAAATATTTTCCTATTTCTTTATACATGAACATATTAAGAGATGTGTGCATATATATAGCTAGTGCAATGGTACTGGAACCAATAATATTGATAATAACAAACATTAGTAACAATAACAATCATGTATTGAGTGCACCTATGTTCTAGTCACATTACAGGGGTTTTTTTAGCCCTCATACTAGCCCTGCAAAATACAAATGTATTTACCCATGAGGATGATCTTGCTCAAAAAAGTCAAACAACTTACACTCTTTTTCTTATCTCACAGCCTCTGATTCTACTGTTTCATTATAATATCGGTGCATTTTCTACTGCATGAAGTTTGTAATCTATTCTCCACAATAAATAGATTACAGTTTATTTTAACTATCCTACTTGCTAAAAGGTATTCTATGTATACATTATGTGCCTTAAATTGATGTGTTGTTTTAATACTTAAATTTTATGAAGACACCTCATTATTTATACCTGTGCATTTAGAACCATAAGAGCAATTTTATTCTAAATTTCCAAATGATAATAATATTTATAACAAAAAGCCTTAGTTAAACAGATATGATGTAGTGGCTGGCAAAATAGTTCTCACATCTTTGCTTACAAAATGAGCATTTTCATTTCAAGATATCACAATGTTTATTTAAATTATACAGTATTAATTAAATACATACTTAACTGGAATATATTTTCCATGTAACCTGTTTATATTTAATTCACTACTTTAAATACTTATTAAGGATATACTATGAGTAATGTATTGGAAAGAAAGCCTAAAGGAGTAAAATGTACATACTGTCCTAAAAGAAACTGATCTAGTAGCAAAGAAATAAAGTAAACGTACAACGTAACCATAACATGTATTATATTACACATAAATAATGAGGAGGAAACAATAAACACAATTTAAATAAAATTCACATAGTTTTAATGCTTACAACTGAGAAACATTAAGGTTAAAGAAAGTTTATATTTGAGGGGAATTTCACTGATGGATTTATAGATACTGCATTCTAAATCAAGGAGAAATGATTAACTGGCTATTCAGGGAATATCTGATTTTTCATTTGCACTGTACCATATAGTATGTGGAAAAAACTAGGGGCAGATAAGGTTTGAAAGCCATGATGTAGCCTGGAGTGCCAAAGGGTTTGTATTTCATATGGCATTAAAAAAATAAAACAGCCAAGGTACAACATAATCTGAGTTTGCATAACAAACGTGTATCTTACAACAATGTTGACGTTACAGTCAAGTGACAAGAGGCTCTCCCAGAACTTTATTCTCCCCCATGGTCTCTGGAAATAGACTAGACACATTTACCGATTTTTAATGCCTATTTCATATAGCTCCTTATGTCAGACATTATCAATTTAAGATTAGTGGTCAAATTCTTTTCCTTACTCTGCAAAGTCAA
>NW_012108586.1:496632-497543 GCF_000951045.1 Mandrillus leucophaeus | reverse complement strand
TTTAAGATAACATTTTAATTTTTGCACCATACTTTAAAATTTTAATCTTGAAAAACAGTTTGTAAGCTCAAGCAATACTTCCTGAGTTGACTGATTTTATACTATAAAGATTTCTTAAAAATCAGTATCAGTTATGTCTTAGTAACAAGTCACAGATCACCAGATGTAACAAGTCGCCATCTTCATGAGATCAGATTATTGAATATTGAAAATCATGATAAGCATTATTTCACCACAAGATATACAAGAAAGGGAACTCAGAAAAAATGAAACTGTCAATTCAAGGAGGAACTGTGTATATAGACTTGATCACAATAAGTCTGAAGTATATTATTAAGAAAGAAACAAAGAGATAAAGTGTTGAACACTTTGCTATGTCAAGTCAGCAATGCAAAATTAAGCATTCACTCTATTCATGCTTCTGATAGAAGATGCTTTCAGAAATCATAGAAATAGACTTGCAAGAACATGTTTTAAACTAAATTAGGAGAATTATTGCACAATATTTTAGGAGATTCTGAAATACCAAAAATCTATAAAGGAATTCAAAGAAAATATAAAAAGTATAAATGAGAAGAGAGTGGTATGTAGATTTACATCGACTTTAACTCTGTGATCTTAGGCTTGCTGAACTTCTTGGGATTCAATTTTTTTTTTTTTTTATCAAACAGAAATGTTATTTGTTGTATAAATTATTCCAAAACCATAGTATGTATACACCTGTTGAGATTTATATGACGATTTAACTATACACACTGTATTATCTTTATTTGGTCATGAAGAAGTTCAACCCTCTTTTACAATTTACCTGGAAGGAAAGAAAATGTTCTATGTGAAATATGTAACACAATACCATCCATGTACAAATGACATCCTATGACAATGTAAACAACAATTATAAATGCATCTAA
>NW_012108586.1:492307-496582 GCF_000951045.1 Mandrillus leucophaeus | reverse complement strand
CATGAAGTTTGTAATCTATTCTCCACAATAAATAGATTACAGTTTATTTTAACTATCCTACTTGCTAAAAGGTATTCTATGTATACATTATGTGCCTTAAATTGATGTGTTGTTTTAATACTTAAATTTTATGAAGACACCTCATTATTTATACCTGTGCATTTAGAACCATAAGAGCAATTTTATTCTAAATTTCCAGATGATAATAATATTTATAACAAAAAGCCTTAGTTAAACAGATATGATGTAGTGGCTGGCAAAATAGTTCTCACATCTTTGCTTACAAAATGAGCATTTTCATTTCAAGATATCACAATGTTTATTTAAATTATACAGTATTAATTAAATACATACTTAACTGGAATATATTTTCCATGTAACCTGTTTATATTTAATTCACTACTTTAAATACTTATTAAGGATATACTATGAGTAATGTATTGGAAAGAAAGCCTAAAGGAGTAAAATGTACATACTGTCCTAAAAGAAACTGATCTAGTAGCAAAGAAATAAAGTAAACGTACAACGTAACCATAACATGTATTATATTACACATAAATAATGAGGAGGAAACAATAAACACAATTTAAATAAAATTCACATAGTTTTAATGCTTACAACTGAGAAACATTAAGGTTAAAGAAAGTTTATATTTAAGGGGAATTTCACTGATGGATTTATAGATACTGCATTCTAAATCAAGGAGAAATGATTAACTGGCTATTCAGGGAATATCTGATTTTTCATTTGCACTGTACCATATAGTATGTGGAAAAAACTAGGGGCAGATAAGGTTTGAAAGCCATGATGTAGCCTGGAGTGCCAAAGAGTTTGTATTTCATATGGCATTAAAAAAATAAAACAGCCAAGGTACAACATAATCTGAGTTTGCATAACAAACGTGTATCTTACAACAATGTTGACGTTACAGTCAAGTGACAAGAGGCTCTCCCAGAACTTTATTCTCCCCCATGGTCTCTGGAAATAGACTAGACACATTTACCGATTTTTAATGCCTATTTCATATAGCTCCTTATGTCAGACATTATCAATTTAAGATTAGTGGTCAAATTCTTTTCCTTACTCTGCAAAGTCAATTATTCTTGAGGAAGCTTGCTCACGATATTCACTTGACATTCAATTGTCTACTGAAACCTCAATGTGCCCAAAAAGAGATTCATTTTCCAGGATCCCAGATAAGATTCTTCTCTTATTCATTCTCTTTGATTAGTATCCAGTTGCTCAGAAAACAAATCAGGCCATCATCTTAAGTATTTTTTTTTTTTTTATTCACAGCCCAAAGTCAATATTTATTTCTGCTTTCAATTCAAGTCCATTTCTTGTCTCTCATCATTACCAGCTTCTATGTTTGCTACACCTTCTAGGTTGTTTATATCTACTATGACTTTCTAGCAATTTTACTCATTATGCTGTCATATGAATACTTTTTTCAAAGCAGTAATCTGATAATATCATTTCTGTGTTTCAAATCCTTCAAAGAGTGATAAAAAAAGAACAAACAACAACAACAACAACAACAACAAAAAAAACACCCTTTAGCTTTACACAAAAACCATGGGATTTCTTGGCTTTCCTGGCCTCTATGTTTCTTTCCTGCTCCTGCTCTTCTTAAAGTTTGCTTTCCAACAATGGTGAACTACTTTGAGTTTCCTGAAAAGCAACACCCAATTTCTTATCATCATTCATCTGTCTTTAGAAAGCTTTTATTTTTTCTTATCTGTCCTCATCCTGCAAAATGCTGCACCTCCTTCATACCACTCATAATCTCTTTGACTTGTATCTCTATGACCTCAGTGTAATTAAAAATTAACTCTAAAATCTCTTTGACTTGTATCTCTATGACTTCAGTGTAATTAAAAACTAACTCTATGAACTACTTCTTCTTGACATATTTTTATTATTAAGCATGTCATAATCTAATTGGTAGCATATACATGTTCTTATTTATTTGTTTATTTATTTTCTACTAGACCAAAGCAACATGAAAGCAGGGAGTATGTGTTTTTTTTTTTTTTTCTTTATTTCCATAGCATCTAGCACAATACCTGAAATAAAAATGATGCTCACATAAACCCTTCTGTAAGGGAAAAAAAAAGGCTTTGGAGAGTAGACTTGAAACAGGAAAGACAAGAAATAAATAATAACATTGTAAATATCCAATGAATTTTATATTTAGTCTTGACTGTAATTTCTACTGTAGCCCAGCCTGCAATAAAACCTTAGCAAAAAAATATTTAATGACAAGAAATATTTTTCCTATGTAAAAAGAAAAGATAATTTGAGTTTTTCACTATATACTGTTTTGCTTCAACTTCACAGTTAAGGTTTAAGTGCAGATAAAACAGAGTCAAATGAGAGATCAAAGAACAGTGGAGTTTTTTTGGTTATTATAAACATTAAGAATTCACCCATTAAAATTTGGGTATATTATGGATTTCTTATCACCTGGTAAGTTAATAAATTATGTATTTGTACCTTATGGTGACATCACACATTTTCAATACAGACTTACATTGATACTAGTATTTAAAAATAAGAATATCTAAACACACTATAATGAGTAGCCTTACTGTGTAATAGAAGTTGAATTATCATTGAATATGAGTAAACACTAAAGCAGTCATATGACAAAACATTTTTTAGGCTTTTAAATTTTATTTTAATCTCACTTTAGAAACAGAAGAAAGAAATCATAATTAATGCTATATCAAAATATATAAAATATTCACATAAAAGTATGGTTTATATTAAGAATAGGACAATTTTGTCTCAAAAGTGTTCCTTGTTGAAAGAAGAAACAAAATGCATCTGAAATTTATTTCTTTAGCTTAATTCATAATATCTATTCTGAATCAATTCAGCAAATTAAAATCATCAGGAAGGTATCAAAAGTACAAGCCATAAAATGTTAAGAATTGAACATAGATAAAATGCTCTTTGAGGAAGATCACAGATCTTTAGACTGATTATTAAGTCTTGTTAAATAAAATTGTAGTCAAAAAGCAAAATTTGAAAAACTGAAAATAAATCAATGGCATTTAGCTATTATTATTGTGACTTCAATCCCAAATTTGAAATGTCTGTACTATTATTAATAAGAATATGTCAGTACTTTTTATTATGAATGTCTATAATATTAAAAAGAAATTTCCATTTTAAAAATTTTACCCATTCATCTCATTTATATATATATTTCTCATTATCTATCTATCTATCTATCTCTTTCTTTCATAAATCAGATACACAGGCCATAGATTTATTTGGAAGGAAATTTACATGTGAATTTCTTTCTCTATTATGTGAGATGGAATAATTATAATTTCTGATATACTAAATTTAATTATTTAAGATAACATTTTAATTTTTGCACCATACTTTAAAATTTTAATCTTGAAAAACAGTTTGTAAGCTCAAGCAATACTTCCTGAGTTGACTGATGTTATACTATAAAGATTTCTTAAAAATCAGTATCAGTTATGTCTTAGTAACAAGTCACAGATCACCAGATGTAACAAGTCGCCATCTTCGTGAGATCAGATTATTGAATATTGAAATTCATGATAAGCATTATTTTACCACAAGATATACAAGAAAGGGAACTCAGAAAAAATGAAACTGTCAATTCAAGGAAGAATTGTGTATATAGACTTGATCACAATAAGTCTGAAGTATATTATTAAGAAAGAAACAAAGAGATAAAGTGTTGAACACTTTGCTGTCAAGTTAGCAATGCAAAATTAAGCATTCACTCTATTCATGCTTCTGATAGAAGATGATTTCAGAAATCATAGAAATAGACTTGCAAGAACATTTTTTTAAACTAAATTAGGAGAATTATTGCACAATATTTTAGGAGATTCTGAAATACCAAAAATCTATAAAGGAATTCAAAGAAAATATAAAAAGCATAAATGAGAAGAGAGTGGTATGTAGACTTACATCCACTTTAACTCTGTGATCTTAGGCTTGCTGAACTTCTTGGGATTCAATTTTTTTTTTTTTTTAATCAAACAGAAATGTCATTTGTTGTATAAGTTATTCCAAAACCATAGTATGTATACACCTGTTGAGATTTCTATGATGATTTAACTATACACACTGTATTATCTTTATTTGGTCATGAAGAAGTTCAACCCTCTTTTACAATTTACCTGGAAGAAAAGAAAATGTTCTATGTGAAATATGTAACACAATACCATCCATGTACAAATGACATCCTATGACAATGTAAACAACAATTATAAATGCATCTAA
>NW_012108586.1:490950-492257 GCF_000951045.1 Mandrillus leucophaeus | reverse complement strand
TGTCTTTAGAAAGCTTTTATTTTTTCTTATCTGTCCTCATCCTGCAAAATGCTGCACCTCCTTCATACCACTCATAATCTCTTTGACTTGTATCTCTATGACCACAGTGTAATTAAAAATTAACTCTAAAATCTCCTCGACTTATATCTCTATGACTTCAGTGTAATTAAAAATTAACTCTATGAGCTACTTCTTCTTGACATATTTTATTATTAAGCATGTCACAATCTAATTGGTAGCATACACATGTTCTTCTTCTTATTATTATTATTTTTTCTACTAGACCAAAGCAACATGAAAGCAGGGAGTATGTGTGTGTGTGTGTTTTTTTTTTCTTTATTTCCATAGCATCTAGCACAATACCTGAAATAAAAATGATGCTCACATAAACCCTTCTGTAAGGAAAAAAAAAGGCTTTGGAGAGTAGACTTGAAACAGGAAAGACAAGAAAGAAATAATAACTTTGTAAATATCCAATGAATTTTATGTTTAGTCTTGACTGTAATTTCTACTGTAGCCCAGCCTGCAATAAAACCTTAGCAAAAAAATATTTAATGACAAGAAATGTTTTTCCTATGTAAAAAGAAATGAGAATTTGAGTTTTTCACTATATACTGTTTTGCTTCAACTTCACAGTTAAGGTTTAAGTGCAGATAAAACAGAGTCAAATGAGACATCAAAGAACAGTGGAGTTTTTTTGGTTATTATAAACATTAAGAATTCACTGATTAAAATTTGGGTATATTATGGATTTCTTATCACCTGGTAAGTTAATAAATTATGTATTTGGTGACATCACACATTCTCAATACAGACTTATATTGATACTAGTATTTAAAAATAAGAATATCTAAACACACTATAATGAGTAGCCTTGATGTGTAATAGAAGTTGAATTATCATTGAATATGGGTAAACATTAAAGCAATCATATGACAAAACATTTTTTAGGCTTTTAAATTTTATTTTAATCTCACTTTAGAAACAGAAGAAAGAAATCATAATCAATTAATGCTATATCAAAATATATAAAATATTCACATAAAAGTATGGTTTATATTAAGAATAGGACAATTTTGTCTCAAAAGTGTTCCTTGTTGAAAGAAGAAACAAAATGCATCTGAAATTTATTTCTTTAGCTTAATTCATAATATCTATTCTGAATCAATTCAGCAAATTAAAATCATCAGGAAGGTATCAAAAGTACAAGCCATAAAATGTTAAGAATTGAACATAGATAAAATGCTCTTTGAGGAAGATCACAGATCTTTAGACTGATTATTAAGTCTTGTTAAATAAAATTGTAG
>NW_012108586.1:487158-489720 GCF_000951045.1 Mandrillus leucophaeus | reverse complement strand
AAAGAAAATGTTCTATGTGAAATATGTAACACAATACCATCCATGTACAAATGACATCCTATGACAATGTAAACAACAATTATAAATGCATCTAATGTGTTAAAATATCAAAGATAGTATAATATAATTAATTATGTTATTAAATGTCCCACAAGGTAATAATTAAACAAATAACACAGAATTGAGGGCAATTCATAAAGTGATGAATCTAATACACGGGTAGCTTTTAGGAAAACCACCAATGGTGGTGTTTTATTCATCATGGGTTAATAAGGAGAGTGAGGAGAGCTGTAACTAACCCTAAGTTTGAAGGGGAAGTGGGAAAGTGATTACTAAAAACCAAAAATGGAAGCTATATGAAGAGGGATATTTAAGATGCCCTGTGAACCTAGATCCAGTCAACAAATAATGACCTGACAGAAATTGAACAGAGGAAATGCGTATCTTGACCTCACTGTTCATCTATTCTTTTATATTCTTCTAATGACTCTGTTGGCCAAATCCTTTTGCAAGACTGAAGTGATACAGTCTATACAAGACAATTTGTTTAGACCTAAATCAGTGGAGAAGGGTAGAAAGTGGATCTAGAGAACTAATCATTTCAGGAATATATTATATATTCATCACATATTTTCCCAAATATTTAAAACTTTAGCAGTATACACCAGCGGAAAGAATGAAGATTGCAACCAACACACCTATATTTTAATTTAAATTCCATTGTTTTCTAGCTGATTTACATTAGGCAAGTTAATTTTTTTTTTATAATATAGTATCCTCTATGAACTAGGAACAATAGCACTTTTTAATATGTGAGGTCACCATATTCTGCTCGTAATAGGTTATAAATAAAAACCATCTACACAGAATTTGGTACGTAGCAAGCACTGGAAAAAAAATATTTTATCTTTCTTTTTCCCTACAAATTAGATTTTACTTAGATTACTCAACTCCATGGCACATTGCTTTTAAAAAAAATTTTGATAACAGCTAAGTTCTGAGAACATTATATTCAATCAATTTCACATTCTTTGAAGGCAAGACAGAGTCTGATGCATTTGAAAATTCTGCCATAGTAAATATTCTTAGGGAAATCAGAATTAATTTAACATTATAGGACATTTATTAGTCATATACTATAATTTTATTCTGGATTTTATGATACTTCATCTTATGGAAATAATTCTCAACAGAGGAACAAAGCAGACTAATATATGATAACCATGGCTGTTTGATGTCATCTTGAATATGTATTCACAAACTCCATAGAAAGCAGGAATTGGTGCTAGGTTTGAAAGAAGTGGTGAATCATCTCTTTGACAATGATTGCATTACAAATTCAAAACGTTATCAAAAATTGTCATGAATACGCAAGAACTGGTGTCTTCACTCATTTTCTTGTTGCTAAAAAAGGAATACAATACCTGAGGGTGTGTAATATGTAAAGAAAAAACGTTATTTGTCTCATGGATCTGCAGGTTTTATGAGAAACATGGCACCAATTGCTTCTCGTGGGAGGCTCAGACTACTTCCACTCATGGCAGAAAGCAAATGGGAGCAAGAGTGTGCAGAGATCATGTGACAAGAAAGAAAGTGAGAGAAAGAGGGGAGGGAGATGCCAGTCTTTTTTTAACAGCTAACTTTTTTGAGAACTAATAGAGTGAGAACTCACTTATTACTGAAGGACAGCACCAAGCTATTCATGAGGGATCTTCCCCCATGAACAAAAGTCTCCAATTAGGTTCCACCTCCTAAATGATCAAATTTCACCTTGAGATTTGGAAGGGTCAAATATCCAAACCATAGTAACCGGTAAAAACAATATTGACAAATGATAAAACTTTATCCTAAAACTAAGTGTGCAGTATATAGTGTTTGTAAGTGTCCCATATTTTAAAAAATGCATATTTAAAACTGTAAACCCTAATTAAGTCAGGAAATAAACAAGAATCACACTTTTGTCATAATACTTTAACTTAAAATAATGTCATTGATTACTTAAGTATTCAGTTGTGTGAAGAAAAACATCTAACTTTCAACTTCAGCTGAAATCAACAGCCGTAATGCATTAAATTTAGAAAACCATTGATCGATAACCAATATACAGTATAAAGAATTATCTTAATAGTAACTTAAATTAAGTATACAACATTTGAGCACATTTTGAGTGCTCATTCTGTGCCAGGTATTCTGTTAAATGTTCCAAACAAATTACGTTATGTGATCCTAATCTATATGCTATTCATTATCCCCATTTTATGAATGAGGAAAGTGACTCCTAAGGGACGTTAAATAATTTGCCTAAAACATTAGGATAGTAAGTTTTGGGGTCAGAATTTGTATTCAATCACCATGACTCTGAGACTCTACTCTCATTCACTATATCACACTGCATTTTTCATGCATTTTCAAAGTTTTACATGATGAGCCTGAAATAACTAATGAAATTCTAAAAAGTGTAAGTGCCAAAGATGTAGTAAAACTATATATATAGTAAAAACAGAAGATGACAGGATACAGGTCACAGGGAGAAAAAATATTGATGGCACATACATTCAACTG
>NW_012108586.1:484213-487108 GCF_000951045.1 Mandrillus leucophaeus | reverse complement strand
AAAGAAAATGTTCTATGTGAAATATGTAACACAATACCATCCATGTACAAATGACATCCTATGACAATGTAAACAACAATTATAAATGCATCTAATGTGTTAAAATATCAAAGATAGTATAATATAATTAATTATGTTATTAAATGTCCCACAAGGTAATAATTAAACAACACAGAATTGAGGGCAATTCATAAAGTGATGAATCTAATATATGGGTAGCTTTTAGGAAAACCACCAATGGTGGTGTTTTAGTCATCATGGGCTAATAAGAAGAGTGAGGAGAGCTGTAACTAACCCTAAGTTTGAAGGGGAAGTGGGAAAGTGATTACTAAAAACCAAAAATGGGAGCTATATGAAGAGGGATGTTCAAGATGCACTGGGAACCTAGATCCAGTCAACTAATAATGACCTGACAGAAATTGAACAGAGGAAATGCGTATCTTGACCTCACTGTTCATCTATTCTTTTATATTCTTCTAATGACTCTGTTGGCCAAATCCTTTTGCAAGACTGAAGTGATACAGTCTATACAAGACAATTTTTTTAGACCTAAATCAGTGGAGAAGGATAGAAAGTGGATCTAGAGAGCTAATCATTTCAGGAATATATTATATATTCATCACATATTTTTCCAAATATTTAAAACTTTAGCAGTATACACCAGCGGAAAGAATGAAGATTGCAACCAACACACCTATATTTGAATTTAAATTCCATTGTTTTCTAGCTGATTTACATTAGGCAAGTTAATTATCTTTTCTATATTATAGTATCCTCTATGAACTAGGAACAATAGCACTTGTTAATATGTGAGGTCAACATATTCTGCTCGTAATAGGTTATAAATAAAAACCATCTACACAGAATTTGGTACGTAGCAAGCACTGGAAAAAGAATATTTTATCTTTCTTTTTCCCTACAAATCAGATTTTACTTAGATTACTCATCTCCACGGCACATTGCTTTAAAAAAAAAATTTGGATAACAGCTAAGTTCTGAGAACATTATATTCAATCAATTTCACATTCTTTGAAGGCAAGACAGAGTCTGATGCATTTGAAAATTCTGCTATAGTAAATATTCTTAGGGAAATCAGAATTAATTTAACATTATAGGACGTTTATTAGTCATATACTGTAATTTTATTCTGGATTTTATGATACTTCATCTTATGGAAATAATTCTCAACAGAGGAACAAAGCAGACTAATAAATGGTAACCATGGCTGTTTGATGTCATCTTGAATATGTATTCACAAACTCCATAGAAAGCAGAAATTGGTGCTAGGTTTGAAAGAAGTGGTGAATCATCTCTTTGACAATGATTGCATTACAAATTCAAAACGTTATCAAAAATTGTCATGAATACACAAGAACTGGTGTCTTCACCCATTTTCTTGTTGCTAAAAAAGGAATACAATACCTGAGGGTGTGTAATATGTAAAGAAAAAAACGTTATTTGTCTCATGGATCTGCAGGTTTTATGAGAAACATGGCACCAATTGCTTCTGGTGGGAGGCTCAGACTACTTCCACTCATGGCAGAAAGCAAATGGGAGCAAGAGTGTGCAGAGATCACGTGACAAGAAAGAAAGTGAGAGAAAGAGGGGAGGGAGGTTCCCGGTTTTTTTTTAACAGTTAACTTTTTTGAGAACTAATAGAGTGCGAACTCACTCATTACTGAAGGACAGCACCAAGCTATTCATGAGGGATCTGCCCCCATGAACAAAACATCTCCAATTAGGTTCCACCTCCTAAATGATCAAATTTCACCTTGAGATTTGGAAGGATCAAATATCCAAACCATAGTAACCTGTAAAAACAATATTGACAAACGATAAAACTTTGTCCTAAAACTAAGTGTGCAGTATATAGTGTTTGCAAGTGTCCCATATTTTTAAAAATGCATATTTAAAACTGTAAACCCTAATTAAGTCAGGAAATAAACAAGAATCACACTTTTGTCATAATACTTTAACTTAAAAGAATGTCATTGATTACTTAAGTATTCAGTTGTATGAGGAAAAACATCTAACTTTCAACTTCAACTGAAATCAACAGCCGTAATGCATTAAATTTAGAAAATCATTAATCGATAACCAATATACAGTACAAAGAATTATCTTAATAGTAACTTGAGTTAAGTATACAACATTTGAGCACATTTTGAGTGCTCACTCTATGCCAGGTATTCTCTTAAATGTTCCAAACAAATTACCTTATGTGATCCTAATCTATACGCTATTCATTATCCCCATTTTATGAATGAGAAAAGTGACTCCTAAGGGAGGTTAAATAATTTGCCTAAAACATTAGGATAGTGAGTTTTGGGGTCAGAATTTGTATTCAATCACCATGACTCTGAGACTCTACTCTCATTCACTATATCACACTGCATTTTTCATGCGTTTTCAAAGTTTTACATGATGAGCCTGAAATAACTAATGAAATTCTAAAAAGTGTAAGTGCCAAAGATGTAGTAAAACAATATATATAGTACAAACAGAAGATGACAGGATACAGGTCACAGGGAGAACAAATATTGATGGCACATACATTCAACTGAGATGTTCCTGAGTGAACTACTGATGTGATAAGTCAACAATGACAACAAAATGCAAAAAGGAGATATATAATCAAGGTGAAAAATGATCTTATGATTTTCTGGTTTGGAAAAGTCAGATAAATAACATGTTTTCTACCATGTCCAATAATAAGTTTAGAAGTTTCTGATTACAGAGGGTGAAGTACTTCTCTAATTGACGTTGTTACTCTTTTTTGAAAGATTGTAAAACAGGTTGTTCAAGAATGAAGTTTGAGGCCAGGCACGGTGGCTCACGCCTGTAATCCCAGCATTTTGGGAGGCCGAAGCGGGCAGATCACGAGGTCAGGAGATC
>NW_012108586.1:444154-482981 GCF_000951045.1 Mandrillus leucophaeus | reverse complement strand
GAAAATATTACAATATCCTCCTAAAAGCAACATTGCTATATCTCAATGTTAGGGACACAGAAAGAAAAACTAACCGAGTGAGAAGGTGATCTACAGAGAAAATATTTGCAAACTACACATTAGACAAGAGGTTGATATCCAAAACTTATAAGGGACATAAACAACTCAAAAGCAACAAACAAAAAACAAAACACAAAATCTTCAAATTATGTAATTAAAAAATGCACAAAAATACTCTAATAGAAATTTCTCGATGGAGAACCTACACATAACCCACAGGTATATGAAAAAATGCTCAGCATTACTAACCATCAGGGAAATGCAAATTAAAGCCACAATAAGAGATACCATCTCACTTTATTAGAATGGCCATTATAAAGAAGACCAAAGAAAATAATTGGCAAGGATGTGGAGAAAAATAAACATGTACACAGTTTTGGAGGAACTGTAAATCAGTACAACCATATGGAAAACACTATGGAGTTTCCTTAAAACACTAAAAATAGAACTTCCATACGATCCAAAAGTCCCACTACTGGGTATATATCAAAAGGAAATGAAATCAGTATGCCAATGATATATCTACACACTCATGTTTGTTGTGGTGCTACTTACAACAGCCAAGTCATGAATTAACCTAAGTGTCCAACAACAGATGGATGAATAAAGAAAACGTGGTATACATACACAAAGGAATACTATTCAGTCATAAAAAATAATAAAATCTTGTCATACACAATTACCTGGAGGATATCATTCTAAGTGAAATAAGTCAGATACATAGACAAATACCACACAATCTTCTTTATATTTGAAACCTTTAAAAAAAAAAGTTCATATCATAGAGGTAGATTAGTTACCAGAGACTAGGGTAAGGGGGCTAGGAAGAATGGGGAGATGTTGATCAATGGGTATGACATTACACTTAGATAAGATAAATAATTTATCGCATTCTATTACTACGGTTAACAGTAAGGTATTGTATATTACAAAATAGCTAGAAGAAAGGCCTTTGAATGTCCTCACTATAAAGAAATAATAAATGCTTGAGGTGATGGATATGTTAACCACTCTGATTTCATCATTATACATATATGTATCAAAGTCCCAAATTGTATTCCATAAATAGGTACCATTACTATTTGTCAATTTAAAAATTTAAAAATTAATATGTACCCTCTCCCTCAAATTCTGACATAAAAACAAAACAAAACAAAATAAAATTAGGGGTATGTTAATTAAAAGTGTGTGCTGCTAATTGCTGTGCTCTGGAGATTGTAACTTTAATGGTTGATTTCAGAGACAATTTTCAGTTGGAGTAATAAGGGCTAAATCCACAAAGATTCCACACAGCTAGATGTCAAAGGAAATATTAGCTGATAAAAGAAAGGAAGAAACTTCATCTTTGGAGAGATTACAAGAGCAAAGACCTGAAGGTAGAAATCGTCCCACTTCACATGAAGAATAACCAAGTGCTCTAGTTGGAGAAAAATGAGGCAAAATTAATTAAATGACAAATCCATTGACTATTCTTTGCACTACTTTCAGAAAAATTTCTATATGTTGCTAATATAAAATGCTATGAGTGACTATTATTAGGATTTCAGGAAACAACTAAAATCATAGCAAATAAATGTTATTCTAAATCTTAGATCACTTAAGACTACAGGTTCAGTCTGTGTTAGAGCACATACATATTACATTTGAAAGAAGGGAATGAGACAACATTATACAAACACATTGCTCCAGACTACCTTACATTAAAAATTTCAAAATATTTCAGTTAGAAATAGCAGTTTCAGTAGAACTTCAAAGTCCTTCTTTAACAGAAGTGAAGTTTCTTTTGAGCTATTGTTAACTGAACATGAACAAAGTCATGAAAACATAAGCAATTAGTATTTGTGTTTCCTCAATAATTCTCGTCAGACTTTCTCAGTAATTCCTTTTCCTGCTCTCAACCAAAGAGTTGTGCTACAGGGAAAATGATTTATTTCAGACTTCAAAATGTAGTAAAAATGGATGTGAATTAAAAATAGATAAGAGCATAAACACTTTGCTAGAGACTGTTTATTCTTCTTTACATTTATTTTTATAGTAACTTACTGACAGATTACTTTAAATGTGTTAAAAGAGACGTATCAAATAATGAAACCTAAGAATTTCCCTATCTAAAATATAGTATACATTTTCAGAGAAAACAAGGAAAAGGAAACTTCAAGCTAGCACATTCACACTATGGTTTTTTTAAGCTGAATGACTCTTATGAACTTCTTATGCAACAGACAAAACACTGAATGAGAAATATACGTTAATTTAGAAAAATGAAATATAAAACAAGGCATTGATTAGTTGTAAAATTTTAGCTTGGTTAGTGCTAATATTCCAATGTTAATATACCATAATTGTGTAAAATAAAATATTGGTTAAGTCTTTCATGAATTATTCAATATATTGATTTTGCTACATGTAATTTAGAATCAGTCTGGCAATATAGTGTTTTAAAATGGTTTTAATACGTTATAGAAAGACATCTCCATTTAACCAGGACAAATTTTCTAATAACTTCTACTACAAAACATTGTTCTTGCCTATATTGCATAAGACTATAAATGAGAAAAACATTGTTTTTAATTGCATTGTTTCAATTGGGAAAATAAGTTTCATTTAACTTCCTTATTGTATTTTAATTAATCTTTTTTCAAAAAAGATAGAATAACTCATTTTCAATGCTTTATTAAACAATTTGAGAGACAGAGATATTCTGGTTTTAAACGGACTTTGGTATCAATTTTCAAAGTACTTATAATTAGTGTAAAATAATAGAAGTCTATGACACGTTAGATATTCTTGCAAAATAACCTACCATGTGTTTTGTATTTAATTTATAGCTGGGAACTCACTAGGGTTTATTTCAATGTTTCTATATGAAGCATAATATAGTGATTTTGACCAATAATGTTTTGTTTTTAATAATTTTCATCATAAAATAGGTTCTCTGGGAGCTTTCAAAGACGTACATATCCCTATCCTCAACATTTTTTAAAAATAGATCAAAGATAAAGACCTTGCAAAAATTTCAGTTTAACCACAGCTTTCAAATAATTAAAAGAAAAAACATCGATTTCTACTGAAATATATAGTTAAAAATAAGTAATGGAATTTACACAAACACTTCTAAAATAACTAGGCTCAAATGAACATCTTTTTGGGTTTCTAACTTCATGAATTATTTACTTCTGTCCAGTTGCTTGAGAACTAATTATTTGTCATTTCAGAGACTTTGTCTTAATTTTTAAGGCCTAGAGATTTGTGAGTAAAAGTCTTGCACATAAAAGAATGCTGTAAAACTGTATTAGATACTATAATGTTTTACTAAATATATACTTAACAGATAGAAGCAATAGCCATGACTTACTTATTTTAAGGGTGGATATTACTGGGGGAAAATAGACTGCATGTTGAATTAGACTTGCTTTGCTTTCAAAAGATTCCAAACTAAATTTGACTATCATTTTAATTAAAATATATATTCATTGGAAATTATTCTTTCCTATTTCAAAAAGTAAATATCACGAGAATATCATATTCAATGTTAATAATCATTTAGTTGGCACTTAGCATAGTTCCTAGCAGGCTTTGTTTTATAAAATATGGGTAAAGGTGAATAAGGCATAATAAACTCAGTTTTCTGAAAAAGTAGGAATATATACTCTGTGAAATGGGAAAATAATTAAGAAAATGTTGTCTAATAAGGAATTATTGAAAGTATAACCAAAACATATCCAGAATGGCATTATGGAGAATGGCTAGGGGTATTTCAGAGGTGGAAACAGGGGAACATCATGACTAAATGGAAAGGAGATAGTGATGATTTCCATAGAATGTGGGATATGTAACAGCCTTAGATCTACCTCTGGTTTAGTTAAGAATAAAACAGAATGGCAGGTTTTTAGGTCTGGAGGAGAAGGGATGATACACAGTATGTAATTTTTATAGATTTTGAAGTTAAGTTGCTTGTGGAACATCTAAGATTTAATGTTCAGAAAGATCTAGGTACAGAAGAGAACAGCTACATGGATTAATGCCAGCACATTTTTAAAAAGGCAACATGGAAGTTAGTGACTTTTTTTATATCAATAAGTATTACTCAGTAAATGACTATTTTGTATTAAATCTAATTGTGTGTAACCTAACACCAGCCTCATCCAAACTTAAAAACAGCCAAATATCAAGATAAGGTACAGTTTTCCCAAGGCAAATATTCAAATATATTTTGGTTTAAAAGGCTATTGTCTTAAACTTGAAAAGAAAACTAAAGGGAAAATTCAAGAAGTTAATCATAATAATATACAATAGATAACCAAATTAGAAGAGTCTACAGTGATGATGATGGTGATAGATAATATTTATATAAAGAACAAAACAAGTATAAATATTTTAATTGACTAAAATAAAAGTATCTATGAAATCCTAATAAAAACTTGAAATTATTTGTTCATATTTGAGATCATTTTTGATATTTAATTTTAAAATATTTTAGTAGGATGATATTAATATAAAGATAAAAATAATCAAAGTTATACACCTTAAAACTCAAGTTAGAAAAGTTATATGGCTGTTAGAAAATATATGTACCTCCTATGTGCTAGGAACATCTATATAATGTTCCAAGGACTTTACATAAATTAGTTCATACATCGTCAGAGTATGCTTATGAATTCTTGCTTTACTAAGCAGACATCGAGGCTGAAAAGTGTTTTCATTGGAGTTGGAATTTCAACTCTATTAATATATTCTATCAAGATATAGAAATGTTATCTTAAAAGGACTTTAAAAAAATATGAGTTTCCTTATCTGATCACATAACACAATAATTTTGTGTTTTTGGCTAGTATTTATGAAACCTAATCTACATTTGAAGTGATGTACCAAGAAGCCTAATCTAGTACATCCAGCTACCAGGCAGGATCCACCCCACTTCAAACCCCTGGTAACAGGCCTGTGGACCTCACTGCAGACTCAGCAGTAGCCATGTGAACTGGCTTCAATCCTATAAGACCCCTATTCTGGAGGTAATCCCATCAGCCTATGGACCCAAAAGATCTTTACCCACCAATACCAGTCTGTAAAGATTGGAAGAGGTGTTTGCTCCTTCAAACGCACAGACACAAATGCAAGCCTACGCAAATCATAAAAATTCAGGCCACTGTCACACAACCAAAGGAAAGCAATAAAATCCTAGCAGCCCACTTCTACTAGATCTCTATAGAACTACAGATCTATGAATTGTCAAAAAACAAAATAATCATCTTAAAGACGCTGAATAAGATGCTCAAAACAGATAGACAACTAAATAAAATTAGGGAAACAATGCATGGGTAAAGTAAGTTTAATAAAAAAAATGGAAACCGTAAAAAGAACCGAATAGAAATCTTGAAACTAAAGAATGCAATAACAGAAGTGATAATTTTATAGATAGCTTTACTGGCAGATGTATTCATGCAAAAGAAATTATTTAAATTGTTAATACCATGATTTTTTTCAATACCATAGAATACTAGAAAACTCGGAAACAGTACAAAGCAGACTTTCATTGACTGAAATAATAGTAACATATAAAAACCTAATAAAAATTGGAAACTCATTTTCTCATATTTTGAGATCATTCTGGATAATATTTAATGACTAAAAACATCATTTTAAAATATTAGTTGAGTGGTAAAAATATGAAGATTGGAAGAGTCCATCTGATATATAAACTTATATAAATGATATGGCTATTAGAAAATATGTCCAAGTGGAAGCTGAGCACATTGGCTCATACTTGTAATCTCAGTGCTTTGGGAAGCAAATGTGGGAGAGTTGCTTGAGCCTAAATCACAACTAAAAGAACTTGAGAACCAAGAGCCAACAAACCCCTAAGATAGCAGAAGACAACAAATAACCAAAATCAGAGCTGAACTGAAGAAGATAGAGACACGAAAACCCTTCAAAAGATCAATTCAGGAGCTGGTTACAGTGAGCTATGATCACGTCACTCCATTCTAGCCTGGGTAATAGAGCAAGTCCCTCTCTCTCTTAAAAAAAAAAAAAAAAAAGAATATATCCAAATGGGTCTGTCCTTTTAAAAAATCTGTAAGACAGTAGCAAAATAACTCTCAAAAGAATCACATTGATTTCAGGTAACAAAGGAGAGTTAAACTTTGTATTATGTATTCCTGTTCAAATCATACTCCCCTTAATATTAGTCTAGTTCCCTAGTATGAAAAATTTGCATAGCAATCCCTCAAATAATTGAAACCTATAGAGTATAATTCATCCAATTTTTGTTATAATATTGCCCACCAATAGTAGAAAAATATTCCTAGTGAAACTAACAAGTAGAAATTACTTGGAGCTATTAATATCTCATTAAGTTTATGTTTTACAAGTACATATCAATATTAACAATTTCAATCAATATTCTTTAAAGAGCAGTTTAGGCCTTAGCTATCAATAGTCAGGAAGACTAACGAATATTTTTTTCTCCCGTGCCCACCCTGAATTGTATAGTCCCACAAACCATTAAAAAAAAAAAAGAAAGGGATTAATAGGGACAGAAAGTGAAATAGTGGTTACCAAGGACTTGGGGAAGGAGGAATGGGCAGTTATTGTTTAAAGGATACAGAGTTTCTGTTTGGAATGATATAAAAGTTCTGGAAATATATAATGGTGATGGTTGCACAACATTGTGAATGTACTTAATGCCATTTAAATATATATTTAGTAATTTTTTAAATGCTATATTTTATGTCATGTATATTTTGTCATAATGAAAATGCAAGACATAAAACACCACACACAAAAGGAGCATTTTTGGAATTGTTCCAAAATATTCCACATGCTAATAAAGCATGCAAATTGAATAACCTCCTCTTGAATGACTTTTGGGTAAATAATGAAATTAAGACAGAAATCAAGAAGTTCTTTGAAATTAATCAGAAAAAAAAAGATACAACATACCAGAATCTCTGGAACACAGCCAATACAGTTTTAGGAGGGAAGTTTATAGCACTAAATGGCCACATTAAAAAGTTAGAAAGATCTCAACTTAACAACCTAAAATCACAACTAAAGGAACTTGAGAACCAAGAGCCAACAAATCCCTAAGCTTGCAGAAGACAACAAATAACCAAAATCAGAGCTGAACTGAAGAAGACAGAGACACAAAAACCCTTCAAAAGATCAACAAATTCAGAAGGTGGTTTTTAGAAAAAATTAATAAAACAGACAACTGGCTAGACTAATAAAGAAGAAAAGAGAGAAGATTCAAATAAACACAACCAAAAATGACAAGGGATATTATCATTGACCCCATAAAATATGAACAGCCATCAGAGAATACTATTAAGACCTCTCCGCACATCAACTAGAAAATAGAAAACAAACATAAATTCCTGGACACATACACTCTCCCAAGACTAAGCCAGGAAGAAATTAAATTACTGAACAGACCAAAACAAACTCTGAAGTTGAATAAGTAATAAATAGCCAACCAACCAAAAAAAAAATCCCAGGACCAGAGGGATTCTACCTGATGTACAAAGTAGAGCTGATATCACTCCTGCTGAAAATATTCCAAAAAATTCAGTAGAAGGAACTCCTCCTTAACTCATTCTACAAGGCAAGCATCATCCCGATATCAAAATCCAACAAAGATCCAACAAAAAAAGAGAACTTCAGGCCAATATTCTTGATGAACATCAATGCAAAAATCCTCAATAAAATACAGGTAAACCAAATCCAGTAGCACATCAAAAAGCACATCAAAAAGATTTTCTCCATAGATGCAACAAAGGCTTTTGATAAAATTCAGTACCTCTTCATGTTAAAAACTCTCAATACACTAGCTATTGAATGAGCATACCTCAAAATAATAAGAGCCATCTATGACAAATCCCCAGCCAAAATCCAACTGCGTGGGCAAAAACTGGAAACATTCTTGGCAAAAGATAAGGATGCCCTCTCTCACCACTCCTATTCAACCATAGTATTGGAACTCTGCTCCAGTGCAATCAGGTGAGAAAAATAATAATAATAATAATAATAAAGAGTATACAAATAGGAAAGGAGGAAGTTAAACTATCTCTGTTTGCAGATGACATGATCCTGTATCTAGAAAATCCCATCGCCTCAGCCTAAAAGCTTCATAAGTTAATAAACAACTTCAGCAAAGTATCAGGATATAAAATCATTGTGTAAAAATGTCTAGCATTACTATACAGCAACCACAGTGAAGCTGAGAGACAAGTCAGGAGCACAATCCCATTCACAATTGCCAGAAAAAGAATAAAGTATGTGGGAATATAGCTAACTAGGGAGGGTGAAAGATCTCTACAAGGAGTACTACAAAACATTTTTGAAAGAAATCAGAGATAACATAAACAAATGGAAAAACATGCCACGTTCATGTATAAGAAGAATAAATATCAGAAAAATGGCCATGCTTCCCAAAGCAATTTATAGATTCAATGCTATTTATATTAAACTATCATTGACATTCTTCATGGAACCATACAAAACTATATTAAAATTCATATGAAACCAAAAAAGAGCCTGAATAGCCAAGACAATCTTAAATAAAAAGAACAAAGCTAGAGGCATCATGCTACCTGACTTCAAACTGTAATTCAGGGCTACAGTAACAAAAACTGTATAGTACTGATACAAAAACAGGCACATCAACCAATGGAACAGAATAGAGAGCCCAGAAATAAGTTCACACACCTACAACCTACTGCCTGTCTGCTCCTCAACAGACCTGACAAAAATAAGCAATGGAGAAAGGATTCTTTATTCAATAAATGGTGCTGAGATAACTGGCTAGCTTTATGCAAAAGATTCAAACTGAACTCCTTCCTTACACCATATACAAAAATAAACTCAAGATGGATGAAAGGATTAAATGTGAAGCCCAAAACTATAAAAACCCTGGAAGACAACGTAGATAATATCATTCAGGACATAGGCACAGGCAAAGATTGCATGATGAAGACACTGAAAGCAATTGCATCAAAAGCAAAAATTGACAAATGGGGTCTAATTAAACTAAAGAACTTCTGCACAGAAAAAGAAACTATCAAGAGAGTGAATAGACAAACCTACATAATGGGAGCAAATTTTTGCAAACTACGCTTCCAACAAAGGTCTAATATCCAACACCTATAAGGAACTTAACAAATATACAAGAAGAAAACAACCCCATTAAAGAGTGGGCAAAGAACGTGAACAGAAACTTCTCCAAAGAAGACATACATACAGCCAACAAACAGAGAAAACAGCTCAAAATCACTGATAATTAGAGAAATGCAAATGAAAACCACAATTAGATATCATCTCACACCAGTCAGAATGGCTATTAATAAAAAGTCAAAAAATAACAGCTGCTGGCAAGGTTGTGAAGAAACATGAATGCTTATGCACTTTTGGTAAGAGTGTAAATTAGTTCAACCATAGTAAAAGACAGTGAGGTGATTCCTCAGAGACTTAAAGATAGAAATACCATCGACCCAGCAATCCCATTATTGTGTATACACCCGAAAGAATATAAATCATTGAATTACAAAGACACATGCACCTGCATATTCGTTGCAGCACTATTCACAATAGCAAAGACAGAATCAACCTAAATGCCCATCAATAGTAGACTGAATGAAGGAAATGTGGTACATATATACCATGAAATACTATGTAGCCATAAAAATATAACAAATCCTGTCTTTTGCAGGGACATTGATGGTGCTGGGGGCCAATATCCTTTACAAACTAATGAAGGAACAGAAAACCAAATACCACATGCTGTCACTTATTAGTGGGAGCTACATTATGACATGATAATACAACATAGGGGGAACAACACCCACTGGGGCCTTTCAGAGGGTGGAGGGTGGGGGGAGGGAGAGGATCCGTAAAAATATGGGGTCCTAGGCTTAATACTTGGATGACGAAGAAATCTGTATAACAAACCCCCATGGCACAACTTTACCTATTTAACAATCCTGCACATGTAGCCCTGAACTTAAATAAAAGTTAAAGAAAGAAAATTTTGGGGAAGTTTTCCAGAATTGTCTGAGCAATTACTCCAAGCCATTGCTCAATAAGATTTCTGTTTAACCCCTGCTTACTATCCAAATGGAGCTCCACTTTTTAATACAGACCCATATCTAAAGAAGCCCATTAAATCCCACTATAAACCAAATTTCTTAACAGCTAGCTGTGAGAATCAGTTGCAGATAGCTTGTTTTTCAGTAGAGTTAACTGCTCACAATCAAGAGAATTTCCAAGAATCCCAAGTTCAAAGGTAAACACCTACTTCAGCTTCATGCTATCTAGAACTTGATAGAAGAGAGCTAGGAGGCTTTTATGATTTCCCTGTGCACAAGAAATAAACTGACAGGCTTTAAAATGTATAAGTGAAACTTCAGAGGGTTATATAGCTCTGAAGCAATGGTAAAAGACCTAGCAGGGGAGGTGAATGGTGAAAAAAAGGGATGATTCTAAGGGGACCTCTGGTAACTATCGCATAAACTGACTTGGCTGCTGAATTACCTGCTGTGTCTGAACATCAGTCAAGAAAGGCAAAAAAAAGAAAATGCATTTTGATTTTTTTGGTTAAAGTACTGTGTTTAAAATTCAAGACATCTAATGTTATTCTAATTCACATTCTCATTGTTTCTTCAGATATCCTTTTAAAAACATACTACAATTGAACATTTAGCTCTTTTTAATAAAAAATTATAGAGGGACTTGTTTATAAGCACAATAAACTATTCTGTGTGTGAATTATGGGGTAATAATTCACACCTTGTGCATTAAATGGAGCTCAGTATGATCTTATGTCTAACCATGCAAAGGATGTGAATTATTACATCATCATTCACATCCTGTTGTGTTGTGTTTCTTAAATATCATCTTTTTGCAGAAAAAAAATGCTTTATATTTATATGTTTTAGTTTTAAATTTGGGTTTGGATATATGGCCTTGGAAACTGTACAAAAATGCAAGGCAAACACTAATTTAATGGTTTATGAGAGGCATTGTTTATTTTACATTTGAAATATTGTTGTTGGCTAATTTTCATCAAGCTATATCATCATACTAGCAAAGGCAGTGCATAGCTATTACACATTTCTTTTACAGAGCAGACATATTCATCTGTTTGATTACCTTGATTATTGTCTTTAAAGTTAAATTTGTCTATTTGCCTCTTATCTTGTAAATTGAGGCAAGAGTTCTAAATTAATTATTTAATGTTATCCAGATGGTAGAGATTCTTTCACATTTAGGGTTCCATCTAGGCAAATACTTCAAAAATTTCTTTTACGTGTTATTTCTAGAATTAGAAGTACACAAATTTGGTAATTCTACCAATTTTGTTAAATATTTTTTATCCAAATATTTAGTAATGAGATTAAAAAGTGAAGATTAATTTTGTTGTGGAGATTCTTATTTTTATGTGTCCATGTTTATCTTAAACAGAAACATGCGATTTCAAAATTGAGGCTTGTTAGATGTTTCATTTTATTAGAATCTACAGAAAGCAGCAGACCTAGAATTTGCTTGGCCTTACCTGCTTTTTGTCTAATTATTTACTTGTTTAACAAACTAACTTAATCCGAGGGAGATTAAACTCAACAAATTTGATAATAGAAGATTTAAATATTTCAATTTTTCAATTGTAAGTTTTGTAAGATTTTGTAGCAGTGAAACAGCAAAGTAACTCACTCTATTTTTGTTTAAGGGGCCTTTACTCATTTCTGCAGGTAAGCTAGTATAATTTTAGAGCACTAATATGTAAAAACAGTCATCATGTAATTTTTAAAACTCACTCTAAGATTAAAGGAGAAGTATATAAACAACTATGTTTTGGGAAAGACTTACAGGAGCATTATGACCTGACCAAGGGCAAACATGTTCCCGGCCTCCTCAGACCCTCTCTGGTGCCCAGATGTCTGTGGTTGTCAATCACCTCTTGATCCCAACCCGTTCTTCTTCCCCCTGCTAACCTTAACATTAAAAAAGCCTAAAATTTGTTCTGACTTAAGATGGTATTTTAGCATACTAGTCCGCCATCTTCTTGGTTTGCTGGCTTTCTGAATAAAACTGTTTTATTTTCTCACTCATTATCTACTCTTGTGTTTGGCTTTTAAGTGGTGAGCAGTTGAACCTGGACTTGCCTTATTCTGTTGTAATATGAACCTGCGATTATACTGTTTAGTATCATTAAATATATATATATATATGCACATATACATATAAGCATATACCTGTACATTATATATAAAATACCAACATAAATTTAGATTATTTATGTACATTTTAAACATAATTACATACACCGATTTACAGATAAGCTTTGCTCTCCAATATGATATTCACGAACTCCATCTGTTATTTAAATTCGAATTTTGGTTGATTTAAATTAAATTAAAATTTCAGTTACTCAGCTACACTAGGCACATTTTAAATGCTCAATAGTCCTCATCATAGAAAGTCCTATTGAACTGCACTTAATATATATGTACACACACATACACACACACACACGAGATATATATATACACACACACACATACACGCTTATATATATGCTGTTTAAATTTAAATATAATCCATACATACACATGCACACTACATAAACATAAGTTTTATAGCAGATTCTTTATTTATTGACCAAATTGAGTAGGTCACAAGAAATTACTAGAAGCTCTACCAAAAAAAACTATAGCTCTCTTGAAGTCAAATTTTATTTAAAAAATTATTAAAGAATTTATATCATTTGCTAGTATGTTGCTTTTGTATGTTTGTTTCCTTGTTTGTGTTTGAATACTTCTTTTTAACCCAAACTACCATTGAAAATTTTTACTGTAAAATGCAAATTATTTACTTTTAGAAAAAGAATCTGAAAAATATTTAGTGGATGATTATCTCTCCTAATTTATGTCAAATGTAGTCATTTTCATTTTCCTTGTCTTTTTGTTGTCTAAAATATTTCTATGCTATTATTATATAAATTTATTTTTGTTAATTTGTAAATATGTATTATAGTTTTGATTCCATCACTTAAGTAGGCTATGATGTAATTGAATTTGATGGCAGTTGTTTTTATAATTAATTTTCATGTTTATTTGCTGAATGTATTATGCACACTTTTGAACGGTGTGCCACATGCAATTAATTGTAGAAGATTTGATTTGATATGCTCTTTTTCATTTAATTAAAACTCCAACTCCTTGCTATGATGAAGACTGGCACAATGGGAGAGGCAAATAATCTAGAAAAGAGTGAAAAGTAACAAGCTTCAATGAAACATGCAGTTGGGAAATAAGTGAGAAAATGTTAATATCTTTTATCTTGTGCTCTAGTTTATGAAAATTGTCGTGGCATATATTCATTCAAGCACCCATTCACTAATCACTTATTTAGTACCTACTATGCATGAGGTACCATGTTAGGTTAAATTAGGTTGAATGCAAAACTAGAAAATTGTGGAGCCAGAAGAAATCCAGAGAAGCACAAAGTTATTAGAAGAGAACTCTTTCCAGACCATTTTCAAGTAGACATATTTTGCTTAATGAAAGGAAAACTAAAAAGAGGCAAATTTTTAAATGTATGCTTAGTGATTATTCTCCAATTGTTGATTCCTGCTACACAGTGAGTCTCGTTCGCATGTACAGACCTGAATGCAGCTGATTGAGAGGTGCAGAGAGGTCACTGTTTTAAAACAGGATGTGTATAAACATCTAATGAACAAAAAGCATTTGTTATGTTGTGCATTCATTTTCTAGGGCTGCCATAAAAAGTACTGTCCCACTGAGGAGCTTCTAGCGGCTAGAAGTCCAAGATCAAGATGTCAGTAGAGTTAGTTTCTTCTGAAGACCTGTCTCCTTGTAAATAGTTATATTTTCCATGTATCTTCACACGATCTTTCCTCCATGTGTGTGTATCCTAATCTCCTCTTCTTATAAGGACACTAGTCCCATTGGATTAGGGCCCACACCAATGACCTAATTTAACCTTAATGTCCTCTCTAAATACATTATCTTCAAATACAGTCACATCCTGAAGTAATGAGTGTTAAGATTTTAACATATACATTTCAGGGCACACAATTTAGCCCATAGCACACTGACAGACTATATATATTTTATATGTGTGTGTATACATATTTATTTATATTTATATTATATATATATTTATATTAGCTTATTAGATTCTTCCTAGTCTTACCACCAAGTCCCTGTTCCATGGTTACCTCAGCCCTGCATCCTCATTACTCTTACTTTGTGGTACTTTTACCTTAAGACTTTAACTTAAATCTGATTCTCCCTGGAACACAGTGCTTTTTCTGTACCCCTCAAAGTGGAGGATGTTTGGGCCATCTGACTAAAGCCTCTCTCCCACCTTAGGCACTCTTCATTTCACTAGTGAAGTGGCATGTAACTGGCAGTGTTCCCTTTCAATATAAGTCTCATCTCATTCTTGCTAACTGTGCTGTCCGTGTGGGCAAGATAGCCAATGATTTATTTCTTATTCATTGAACTCTGCAACTCCAAAGACATCATCTACTTTCGTTACAAACTCCCATGGACTTTCATCACCGAAATTACTATGTCCTTAAAGTTACAAATTCTGTTCATAGTCCCCCTGTATCTTTCTCAGTAGTTATTCACTTAATAGATTAAGAGTGAAATATCAAGGTTAGGCTTTATTCCAGAGTCTTAAAAACATTAAAGGACATATTTATATCTTACAAAATAAACTGCCTATAAAATACTAAACTATACCATGCTAAGTAAAATGTAGTACTTTACAAACAAGAAATTTATGAAACATTGACTATTCACCTTTCTAGTGTTTCACATCATGGGGAGATAAGCATATTAAGAATGAGCAAAACTAAAACTTTAGATATTATAAAATTTACATGAGGCTATTAATTTTTGGAACTTTTTTATTTATCTATTTATTTATATATTTTTTAATGTATTTATTTATTTTGAGATGGAGTTTCACTCACTCTGTTTCCCAGGCTCAAGTGCAGTGTCACGATCCCATGTTCAAGTGATTCTCCTGCTTTCAGTCTCCCAGGTAGCTGGCATTACAGGCACATGCCATGACACTCAGCTAATTTTTGTATTTTTAGTAGAGACGGAGTTTTGCCATATTGGCCAAACTGGTCTCAAACTCCTGGTCTCAAGCAATCCTCCTGCCTCAGCCTCCCAAAGTGCTGGGATTACAAGCATGAGCCACCACACCAAGCCAGACTTTTTTTTAATCTCGATGGCTTGAAGGGTGCAAGTGATTTTTTGGTTACATGGATAAAATATGGGATTTTAGTGTACCCATCACCTGAAGAGTGTACATTGTACCCAATAGGTAGTTTTTCATCCCTCACCCCGCTCCAATCCTTCATGCTTCGAGTCTCCAACGTCCTTTACACCCTCTTTAAAATAGAATCTTGCAATAGTTGGTGAGCCTTGTTCTTAGGTTACTTATTTACATGGGAGTCCATTTGCAAAATGTATCCCTTTCTGCTGTGCATGTTTTTTGCTACCACCCTTGGCAGATGGATGACTGTAAGAGCCACAAATGCTTCCCTGCTCCCTTGTTCCCCAGCTGACTCCCATTTTTTCTCTACATAGCAGGAAGTTGGTCTCGCTAAATCTCATATATTTGATTGTTTCCCCACGCTACTTACAGAAGTTCAATAACTTTCAGTGGTCTTCGTTTATGAAAATATATTCTATACAATGAAAGGGATGTGTTACACAGCACCTAAATGTGTCTCTTTTTCAACTTTTGTTTTAGGTTTGGGGATACATGTGAAACTTTGTTACATAGTTAAACTCATGCCACACAGGATTGATGTACAGATTATTTTGTTAACCAGGTACTAAGCCTAGTACGCAGTAGTTGTTTCTTTCTGCTCCTCTCCCTCCTCCCAACCTCCACCGGCCAAAAGTCCCCAGTGTCTGTTGTTCCCTTCTTTTTGTTCATGAGTTCTCATCATTTAGCTCCCACTTACAAGTGAAAACATGCAGTATTTGAGTTTTTGTTCTCTTGTTAGTTTGCTAAGGATTATGGCCTCTAGCTCCATCCATGTTCCTGCTAAAGACATGATCTTGTTCTTTTATATGGCTGGATAGTATTACATGGTGTATATGTACCACATTTTCTTTATTGAATCTGTCATTGATGAAGATTTAGACTGGTTCTATGTCTTTGCTATTGTGAATAGATAGTGCTGCAGTGAACTTTCGCTTTCATATGTCTTTATAATAGAATACTTTCTATTCCTCTGGGTATATGCCTAGTAATGGGATTGCTGAGCTGAATGGTGGTTCTGTTTTTAGCTCTTTGGGGAATCACCATAGTGCTTTCCACAATGATTGAACTAATTTACACTTCCACTGACAGTGTATAAGTGTTCCCTTTTCTCCACAACCTTGCCAGCATCTGTTATTTTTTTACTTATTAATAATAGCCATTCTGACTGGTGTGAGATGGTATCTCACTGTGGTTTTGATTTGCATTTCCCTAATGATCAGTGATACTGAGCTTTTTCTCATATGCTTGTTAGCCACATGTATGTCTTTTTTAGAAAAGTCTCTGTTCATGTCTTTTGCCCACTTTTTAATAGGGTTGTTCATTTTTTTTCTTGTACATCTGTTTAAGTTCTTCACAGATTCTAGATACTACACCTTTGACAGATGCATAGTTTGCAAAAAATTTGCTCCCATTCTGTAGATCTGTTTTGTTAATAGTTTATTTTGCTATGCAGAAACTCCTAAGTTTAATTAGATCCCATTTGCCAATTTTTGTTTTTGTTATGATTGCTTTTGGCATCTTTGTCATGAAATATTTGTCTGTTTCTATGTCCCAGATAGTATTTCCTATGTTGTCTTTAAGAGTTTTTACGCTTTTGGGTTTTATATTTAACTCTTTAATCCATCTTGAATTTATTGTTGCATATAGTATAAGGAAGGGGTTCAGTTTCAGTCTTCTGCATATGGTTAGCCAGTTATCTCAGCACCATTTATTGAATAGGGAATCATTTCCCTATTGTTTTTTTTTTTTTTTTTTTTGCTCAACTTAATTGAAGACCAGGAGGTTGTAGGTATGCAGCTTTATTTCTGGGCACTCCATTGTCACCACTGCTGTTCAACATAGCTGTGAAAGTTCTTATCAGAGCTGCCAGGCAAGAGAAAGAAATAAAGTGCATCCAAATAGAAAGAGAAGAAGTCAATCTATCCCTCTTTGTAGACAACAACTAGACAACAACTTTCTATATATTGGAAGTCCCATAGTCTTGGCCTAAAAGCTTGTTAAGCTGATAAACAACTCCGGCAAGTTTCAGGATACAAAATCAATGTGCAAAAAGCACTAGTATTCCTGTACACCAACAACAGTCAAGAGACAAATCAGGAATGCACTGCCATTCATAGTAGCCCCCAAAAGAATTAAATACCCAGAAAAAACGCAAAAGGTCTCTGCAATATGAATTACAAAACACTGCTGAAAGAAATCAGAGATAACACAAATGGAAAAACATCCCGTGCTTATGGATAAGTAAAATCAATATCATTAAAAGGGCTCTACTACCCAAAGCAATTTATACATTTAATGCTATTCCTATCAAACTATCAATTACATTCTTCACAGAACTAGGAAAAGAAACTATTTTACAACGCATATGGAACCAAAAAAGAGCCCAAATATCCAAGGCAATTCTAGGCAAAAAGAACAAAGTTGGAGGTATCACATTACCCAACTTCAAACTATTCTACAGGGCTACGGTAACAAAAACATCATGGCACTGGTACAGAAACAGACACATAGACCAAAGGAAAAGGTTTCTTAAATTACTATATTTGTTGACCTACATATATGAATTTTTATGTACTATGATTTTCAATTTTGATTTATAAATACCAGATATCTATTATTTGAATAAAGTACTCAATTCCAACTAACTTGGTTAGTTGTTGCTTTGTAATTTGTAGAAAACCAGTTTATAGAGAAAATGAAAATATATATACTTGCACTTATGTCATTCTAACAACAATTCCATGAACTAGGTATTGCTATACCATTTACAAATGGAGGCACAGAAAGTCTCAGCAACTTATTCAAAATCATACTGCCTAGGGTGGAGTATTATCCAAATGAGGCTAGCCCATTTTGGGGGCCCATAACTTAACCTTCATGCAACGATCATGGAAGAAGATTTAAGAGCAGTTTGTTTCTTCTCCTCCATTTTTCTCTTTTTCAGAAAGAAAACTTTAGTATTCTCAAGAAAAGTATCCACTTCCAAAATTACTACAAGACCATTACTGTAAGAACGAAATAGAATGATATAAAATATTATCTGTTTTATATAATTAAGTTGAAATAAATATGCTTCTTTAAGGCCATATACATCTTAACCCACTCAGACTCATGTTTTGCAAGGTGTATTTATCCCATATTACTATTTATGTTCAAGTTTATACATTTCTTAATTACATGGACTCCCTAAACATAGTGCATTTAGTTTATTAATATAAAATGAGAGATGGTACACTTTATTGCTTACTTGTCTTCTAATATAGCAACCTATCATTCAGGTAAAGAAAACATGTCTAAGATTTATGTAGGTCACACTAACCCAAGTATTTTGATATTTTTGGAGTAAACAGAACCAAAAAGTAAACAGGCAAAAAGTCAATCCTTAAGCCAGCAATGATAACAAGATAAGTGTAAATGAATGGTTATTATAACTTTTTTTTTTTTTTTTTACATCAAAAGAGGCAAAATAAAAATTTCAAACCCTTTCATAGGGCCATGGGGCAGATAAAGACAGGAGAAGTCTAATTGCAATATATCCTGTAATGGAATCGCTGTCTGTGTAGAAGCTGATTAAGGTTAATTTGAATCACATCAGTTTGAATTAATGTGGCCTTTGCAGAATGAACAACACCTTCGTGCCAACATGATCAATTAGTACTTTTAACTCCATACATCCGCCTAGAAAGGTTAGATTTATTAGTTTTCAAGATAACATTTTAGAATGCAAATCCATGTTACTTCATTTTTCTCCAGCCCACCTCACCTGAACACCTGGAAGTTCTCAGGACAGATGTGTCTTAGAGTGAATTTATTTATAATGTGAAGCAAACAAGAATGTGTGGAGAAAAACAGCCCAATAGCTTTGCCTCTCTTCCAATGCTGGACAAACTAGTTCAAGTTACCAGTTAAGTCAAAGATCGTAGTTTAGAGAAGAAAAAAATAACCGGTTATATTAGATACAGAGTCATGTGTTACCCATATGGATTTCAAATCTTAGAGCTCAAAGATCCTTTAAGGTTTTAAGGATAATTTATTTTAATTCCCTTATTTTATGGATTAAAACATACTGCAGCCCAGTAAATTTAAGTAACTTGCTTGTAGTCGCACAACAAACTGAACCAAAAGTTTAGTCTTTAGGCCACACTTTACACTTTATGATCCCTGCTGAATTGGATGTTTTACATTTTTTGCACACACATGCAAAAACATGTTACTGGCAAGATACAGTATTTCTGTCAACTGTTGTGATATCAGCAACAATCTTAGCAATTAAATTTTCAGAGATGAGATATCATCTCTTTACTCCTAGAAAATTTACTTTTTTTTAAAAAAACAGCCTTTTCAAGTTAATCATCTTATCACTAGCCTCTTTGACTAATAGGCTGCTGGAATGTATTCAGGCATATAGAGTAGTTTCATGTTTCTATGCCTTTATTTCCACTCTTCCCTCTGGAATGTCCTTTATCATTGTATCTTAACTGTCTACTCCCCCTATTCCTACATGGAATATTCACATTTTCACTGGTCTATTGTTACATAACAAATCATCACAATCAATTCCTTCAAATGGCAAAAATATATTTGCTCATGATTTTTCAGCTTAGGCAGATAAGCATGGCTCATGCAGGTCTGCTTCACATGGTGAAATCTGAGACAACTCACCTAAAGCTAAAGGATACAAGATGCTTCATTGGCAGGTCTGTTGCTTTACCTGGTATTAATGAAATGGTTGTGGGACTGGCCGGGTTTGTCTTCCTTACTTCTTAGTCTGTTATTATACAGGGCCTCTCTGTTTCCAAAGGCTAGCTCTCAATCAAGATATTCAGATTTCTTCATGATGACTACCTTCCAAGAGAAAGGAATAGCTGTTAGGCCTCTTAACTTCTAGGCCTAACAGTCATACAGTATGAACTCTGCCACTTTCTATTTGTCAAAGCAAGACTGAGAACTAGACTGGGTTCAAGGGAATGGAAAATCAACACCCTGTCTGGCTGGAATGAGTGGCATATACTTTTTGGAATGGGAGCATTTGATTATGGCCTCCTTCTGATCAGTTGACATCAGTTAGACTAAGCCGAGTCCTTTTCCAGAAGCATCCCTAGCATACCCATCGTCAACTGAAGCTAAGCCAAGAGTTGCTCATTTTGTACCTTTTAATCTCTTATCATTATACTTATCACATTCTTATATGATTTAAATAATATAACTAGTATAATATAATGATTTGTGACTGTTTCCTTGCAAAATGATAAGAAACCAGAACATGATCAGTTCTTAATCATCCTGTGTCATTGGTATTTAAAGTATGTCTGGCAAAGCAAGAGCCCAATAAAAGATGGCCAAACATAACTCAAAGTTTTAAAAGTACTGAAAGGGGAAGGAGCATGATTCTCCAATATATTCATAAGGCTGAGGAAAGTTGAATTTGAGAATAGGGATACTTAAAAAGATGTAACAATGTAACTAGAACATTTTATGAAAAAATTTCATAATAAAAAGAAACAATGAGACAAAACGTGCACAGAAGTTTGTTTCATAATAGTTCATTGCCCTATGTGGTGATAAACAAGACATTCGATTCTGTTTATTTTATTTGTATCTTCTTTATTTTTACCTTTTTTTTTTTTTTTTTTGAGACAGAGTCTTGCTCCATCACCCAGGCTGGAGTGCAGGGGCGTGATCCTGGCTCGCTGCAACCTCTGCTTCCTGAATTCAAGCGATTATCGTGCCTCAGCCTCCTGAGTAGCTGGGATTACAGCTACTCAGTGACGTACCACCACCACACCCAGCTAATTTTTGTATTTTTAGTAAAGATGGGATTTCACCATGTTGGTCAGGCTGATCTCCAACGCCTGACCTTGTGATCTGCCTGCCTAGGCCTCCCAAAGTGCTGGGATTCCAGGCATAAGCCACCATGTGAGGCCTATTTGTATCTTCTTTAACTGAAATAATTCATATTGGTTCATTAAATATGTGTATCTGCACTTGACATTTGTTTATAAGTATTTATTCTTATACTGATAAATTTTCACAAATCTAAAACTTTTGGGAAATCTAAGAAAGGCAAATATTGCATAGAGTGAAATTTTCCTGAGGGCAAAATTCCAAGATGAAATGTTTAAGGGAAAATTATTTATCAAAATCCACAGCCTGAATTAGTGTATATGAAATATGTGGAGGCTTCCTCTCCCTCTAACATTTCCATCTGTCTCTTATTTCCTTTCCTCACTATTGTTTATAGCTGTGAACTTGTTGAAACAATCCAAATGGACTATTTCAAAGCAGTGAGCTGACTCTGCATAAAGCCATTTCTTGAAAATGCTTAATAAACACCAATGCTTTTATTTCCCCTTTTTAAAAGGCAGTAGAGGATTTGCTAGAACCCAGGGGTGGCTCATACAATGTTTTTACTCTGGAAAACCATGATAATAATAGATATTATATGGGTACATTTAAAGAATCTTTTATATGTCAAAATTGCTTAGATAAAATAGAAATTTTGTTTGCAACTAGGAATCACAATGAAAAATAGATAAGTCATTACTCTCCTTCAATGGTAGCTTTATTTATATTCACCAGGATTTAAGTTGTTAGTTTGTCAATTAATTTCATTAGCTTTGTATTTCTGTTCATTATGTTGAAGGCTTTGAGAAAGGTCTATTTGAAATGTGTCTCCAGATATATCTTTTTTTTACTAGGAAATTAATGTGACATTTATCTGCTAGACACAGAACCACAAACACAGTAAATAAACTTACAATTTTCTTCCAAATATTCCTATGTCTAAATCACATGGTTAGAAACTATAGTAGACGTAGGACAAAAATGGAGAGCAGAAAAGTGTGTGTCCACAGATTTTATTAGTAAGGCAGGAATTGTTAATCAGGCTAAAAGCAGAACAGGAGGGAAGGCTCGGTAGGCCCTTCCCACACAGTTGGTACAAAGGTTGAGATGAATGAAGCAGCTAAAAGCACAGACATTTTTTCTCAAAACTAGTCACTAAAAGCAAAATGGGAAATGAGAGAGACTTGCCTATAAGGAGACTATTTTCTGAGACTCACCCCTATGGTTGATATAGGAGAAAAATACACGGCTACACAACAATATGAGTAATATTACTCCCTCTCAAACACAGCTTTTCTAGCGTTGGTCATTACAATCAGTCTCAGTGGTCAAATGCCCATCTTTGGAAGCACCTAAGCATGTAATTATTTAATAAAAAACAAAACAAGTTACATGATTATAACTGTCTTTTACTAACATTACATGTTTTATTACATTGCCTAGCAGTGAATGTGAGTGCTATAAAAATATCATGAAAATATCTTTTAGCAAACATTGGTCTGTGAGTTTAAAATATTGACATCTAGTGTTAAAATATGTTCACATAAACTTACTAAAATTAAAAATATAACAGATATTCATCTGCATTTTGTTTAAGTGAATATGTCTGTTTTCTCTTTAACTTGTGTCCAAATAAATTCTGGAGGGTTTTAAAAAATCCATTTCCGGTCATTTCCATTTAATCACTATGTTTTGTGTTTGTTCCTCTTAGCATATTTCATATTCATCAATTAAAGTAGCCTGTTTTTATTTGTGGAATTCTAAACAATGTTAGAGTAAAGTATTGGGTGCTCCATTCCAATTAATAAAAGATTGCTGTGCATATGTCTGCGGTTGATATCCTATTTGAACATGTACAATTTATATGTGTGTATATGCATATTGAGTTATGTGTCATTTCGCAACAGAGATATGTTCCAAGAAATACATTGTTAGGTGTTGTTTTTGTTCGAGCATGACAAGGTGTCTTTATACAAACCCTAATATTATATTACTATACACCTAGGGCACATGGTCTAGCCTATTGCTCCTAGGCTACAAACTTGTACAGCATGTTACTGTACTGAATACTATAGACAATTGTAACACACTAGTAAGTATTCGTGCATCTAAACATAAAAAAAGAGTAAGAATGCAGTATTATAATGCTATGGGACCATGAGCATATATGTGTTCCACTGTTACTGAAAAGTTATTATGTAGCACATGACTATATATACATATATATTGTGTGTATATATACACATATATACACACACATATACATTTTAATGTATTTGTGTTATGTTTTCACAATTTGCATTTAGCATATACTATTTGGTATATTATGATTTGATATAGCAATACTGTAATAGTAATGTGAAATATTTGGAAGATTTAAGATGAAATGAGAAAATATTTGATCTTATACAAAAATTTTAAAATTAACCTTGAAAAAATAATAAAATTGAGAAAAAACCAACTGTGGTGTTCAAGACAGTTGTTAAATTTGTCAATTGTGTTAGCTTAAAAAGTGATTTAAACTCTTGAGTCTAAATAATCTTTAGATTCGAGAATATAAAATTGTCTCACATGCTTCTGTGATTAAATTCATAAGAAAATTCTGGCAGATAGGAGATGCTCAATAAGTAGTGGCTTCTTTCCTCAGCAATTTTTCCAAATTGATACAAGGCTTTGTTCATTATTTTTAATCTAGGAAGAGAATACAATCCAGAGGACAGGAACAAGAGTTTCTATGTTTGGGAAATATAAATTGAAATTTCAGTCTGTGCTTCGGATTTAATGTGAATTATTTATATGGTTAAACTGAGTATCAATTTGATTGGATTGCAGGATACACAGTATTGATCCTGGGTGTGTCTGTGAGGGCATTGTCAAGGGAGATTAACATTTGAGTGAGTGGGCTGGGAAAGGAAGATCCACCCTTTACCTGGGTTAATCTGGATGGGCAGAATCTTATCAACTGCCAGCTAAGCTAGAATATAAGCAGGCAGAAAAATGTGAAAGGGAGACTGGTATAGCCTCCCAGCCTACATCTTTCTATCGTGCTGGATGCTTCCTGCCCTTGAATATCGGACTCCATGTTCTTCAGTTTTGGAACTCGGACTGGCTCTCCTTGCTCCTCAGCATCCAGATGGCCTATTGTGGGACACACATATATGTATACATATATGTACATATGAATATATATGTATACATATGTATTCCTTTAGTTCTGTCCCTCTAGAGAACCTTGACTAATACAATGATCTTTTTAAGTCTAATTTCCATATCTGCAAAATGTATTTCAAATTTTCTGTTATCTAAAAATGCAATGATGGTCAGTGGGGCAATATATATCACTCATCCAAAATATAATTTGACACATAATTGGCAATAACCATATGTATTATATATACATATATATGCACACATATACAGCTTTTGCTTTCTAACCAACACTGTACTAAGTACTTTAAATGCATCACCTAGTTTATTACTCAATAATTTAATTATTATTATCTTTATTAGTTTCTCAAATTTTAAAGAATATTTAAGCAAGTTCAATAGAACTTTCTTCAATAATAGAATTTTTTTTGTCTTTTCTGACATGGTAGCTACTAGTTATATGTGGGACATAAAATATGACTAGTACAACCAAAAATTTGTTTTTAAATCTAATTTTATTTAATTTGAAACTAAATAGCTTCATGTGACTGACACATATTGGACAACATGAACATAATCTGTATAGATACAATACTAAGTATATAAATAAAAATTAAATTTAACAGTATCTCTGTTGGCTAGGCTGGAGTGCAGTGACATGATGATAGTTCGCTGTAGTCTTGATCTCCCAGGCTAAAGTCATCCTCCTTCCCCCGCCTCCCAAGTAGCTGGGACGACAAGTGCACATTACAGGACCTGACTTTTTTTTATTGTTATTACTTGTTTTGTAGAATTGAGCTCTCACTGTGTTGCCTTTGCTGGTCTTGAACTCCTGGGCTCAAGCAATCCTCCTGCTTCAGCCTCCCAAAGTGCTAGGACTCCAGGCATAAGGCACCATGCCTGACTTTGGAGTTGTTTTCTAAGATGAGAAATACTTAAAGTTTGTACCATAGAATTCACCACCTCATCTTACATTATTCTGTTGAATATTTTTTAGTGTATGTTAGTGTATTTCCCCAGATTGTGGGGTGAATTCCTTGAAAGCAATAGCTATGCTTTTTCTTTTTTCTTTTTTTTTCCTGATACATGCCTATGCCAGAACGCCTTTGTACAATCCTGCCCAGTTGGGCTGAAAGTGCTTCCTTGTCCATTTGCCATATGACAATGTTTCCCTCATGGTGACCATCTGGATTGGTAAAACTACCATGGTTTAGGGTATTGATTTACAAGAGGTTATTTGTAACAAAGAAAGAGATCAATTATGTGATATTTTATTTATACAATGACATAAAAATGTTAATAGAATGTTTACCTTTTTTGTTTACTCTGTAACACTTTTTTCAAGTAATAAAAGAAAAGAAACCCTGACACTTAGTGGGCCAAATAAGAAAAGCAATTAAAAAGTTAAAATTGGGTGGCATCACTGTTGAACATTTCATGTTTGAAGGAACATGATATCCTAGGAAAGAGAAAATTGAGGAAGGAAATTTTGGTCCAGAGAGCTTGTCTGGGATCAGATCCTCTTTTTGTTTATCGAAGTTGGGAAAGGTGTCAAATATCTTTGATTCCATTAAAGAAGAATGAATTTATGAACAGAGCAAAGAAAATACAATAGGAACTATATCTTGTATAGCAGGTCACAATTATAATGGTGTTTTGTTACAGAGTCATTCTAATTGATGCCTTCCTCTTAAGACATTACTCACTGTCCACTCATGGTTTTAAAAATAACCCACAAGCTTAGGGGAGAGAATTGTCTAGCCAAGAAAAGTACTTGTCCCTTCGTCTTAAACCAAAATTTACCTAAGATATTTTAACTTTTACTTAATGTTTAGAAAAGCTTATAGAAAAATAAATTTTTAGAATGGGAAAAATGGTAGGAATTATTCAATCCAAACTCTCTTCTATTATACAGAATAAACTATGATCCAGAAAATACAGACTTGTTTAATGTAAACAAAATGCTTAGCATCAGAGTCAGAATAATACTTTTTTCCTTGTCTGATGTTCTAAGTAATAGTGATGAATATTAAGATTACACTTGAAACAATACTATCTGCAAGAGTATAGAACTTTTAAAATACTCATAATATACAATAAATAAGCAAGATGCACTGAATAAACAGAAAGTGATTGCTGCAAGTTATTTGAAAGACTTCTCAACTTTATTCTCACTCAAGATGGCTATGTGCTCTAAATATAGAACATTACAATCCTCTGACCTTAAAGTTATTATAAGACATGCTATGTGTCACTATGGAAGTGTTTAGTCAAGCATATAAAACTCTTAGAAAATCCAATTTAATTTTATCAGTAAATTATTAGGCCTACTAAAGTATGTTTTTACTTTTCTCAACAGCAATCAAATCCAACAGCATATATCAAACTTTGATCAACACATTTTTTTTTAACTACAATACTACCAATAGATAGAAAATGGGAGACTGACTTCTCTATCATTCTGAAAGCTTCTTGCATCTGCTCTCCACACTGTGTTATTAGGTATCGCAGAAACACATAAAAACTATGCTAATAGGTGTCATGGAGACACAGAGTAAAAAGTAGATCGATTGCTCAAATGAGACTTCACAGCTGCTTAAAGAGGCTTTAAGGCCTCCCAGGCTATGCAGGTGAAACAACTTGTTTTGCCAAACAGTTTCCCTGTAGGGTCCTCAGCCTTGTATGACCATCTAATCTGATTTTATCTTCAGCAGAAGTTATTGATTCAAATCAGACAAACCATCATATATGGAACATGGGCCAGGGAACACCTGCGTCTGGCTAGATAGCACATTTAAATTTCATTCTTGGCAGCAAGAATCCAGGATTTTTTAATATGATTTTTATAAATTTATAAGATGTGACCACACATAACATTTTATATTATGGGAAAATATCTGGAAATAGCCGTGTTTTCAAAGCCCATAGGGACATTGTCCTGTGACATTTATAATTCTCATTTAGATATAAATAATCAAGTATCTATTTAATAATGTAAATAGAATAATTAAAAAAAAAAAACTAAAAGTTCCTTTTTGCTTTGTTTTCGTAATTTCTACCAATTATGGTTGTTACTCTAAGGAGAGTCCGCAGAGCCCCTGCTACCACCATTCCAAAAATACTGTCTTTCTCTATCAATATTGTATGCCAAAATGTAATAAGTGTTATTTCTTAACATGTTTCAAGTTGAATTTATTCTATGCTCTAATTTAGGGTCACCCTTTTACCTTGTGCTCTTTAATATCATTACTTGATAAAATATTATTTATTTTCTAGATGAAGTTTAAGCATTGTTTTCTTTAAGGAAGGTTCTTGAATTCTCAACTTGGTGTGCTCTCCTTAGTATCTTAATCCATGAGTCTTTTATTTCAAATATGTCTACTCACCTTTGCCTTAGTTTGTTCTTTTTCATTGTTTTCCCTGCCTTTGATTTTAAGTTCCTCCAGGAAATAAGTTATGTTTTATCTATTTTTTCATTTATCTTTTCTTTTTTTTTTTTTTTTTTTTTTTACATTTTAGCATCTATAACAAGTAACATCTAAATAGTTGTCAATACATACTTGGTTGTAGAAATAAATTAATGAATGAACAAAATGAAAATAGCTCACAATATGAAATACCATATCATAAAACCACACAGTTAATCAAACTGCATCCTACAAGGTTCCATAACATATTATTTTAGACTTCTCTTGTCCTAATGTCAGCTTAGCAACATTCCATATTCATTAAAAAAGTGAGCTGAGAGAAAAATATTACTACTATAATGTATTTAGCTTGGCCTTAATGTAGGAGGGGATTATTAAGCTATTGGGAAAACATAAAATGTAAAATTTGTATTTAATAGTTCAAGTGAAAATCAATCAAGAAGCTTAATAAGATTTGCCAGAAAAAGATATTAAATGGTACAACAGTGCTCAATGTTTTTAAGTGAGGCCTGCAAACACATATTTTAAGTTATATTAGAATATTTTGAATTTGTCACTGAATATTTCCCTCGGTTTTATTTATCATCTTGGAAATGACTCAAAACTTTAATCTCACAAAAGGAAGGAGAAGGAAGACAAGGAGGAAGAGAGGAAAGACTAACTTTTTTATTAAGTCTGATATTATGAAAAAGACGAACTGAGATATTGTGATTTCAGATTCAGACCACCACAATAAAACAAATGTCACAATTGAGTCACATATTTTTTTTGATTTCCCATTGCATATAAAAGTTATATGGGCCGGGCATGGTGGCTCATGTCTGTAATGCCAGCACTTTGGGATGCCGAGGTGGGCAGATCACGAGATCAGGAAATCGAGACCATCCTGGCCAACACAGTGAAACTCCGTCTCCTACTAAAAAATACAAAAACATAAGCTAGGCGTGGCGGCGGGCACCTGTAGTCCCAGCTACTCCGGATGCTGAAGCAGGAGAATGGCGTGAACCCCGGAGGCGGAGCTTGCAGTGAGCCGAGATCGTACCACTGCACTCCAGCCTGGGCGACAGAGCGAGACTCTGTCTCAAAAGAAAAAAGAAAAAAAAAAAAAAAAAGTTATGTTTATATTATACTTTATAATAAGAGTGCAATAGCAATATGTCAAAAAAAATGTACATACCTTAATTAAAGTGTATTTTATTACTGATAACACTAATAATACTCTGACCCTTTGGCCAAGCCTAATATTTCTGCTGGTGGAGGATCTTGCCTCGGTGTTGATGGCTGCTGACTAATCACCGTGTTGGTTGCTGAAGGTTAGGGTGACTGTGACAATTTCTTAAAATAAGACAGTGAGGCTGTCACATCAACTGACTTTTTCTTTCATGAAAGATTTTTCTGTAGCATATCATGCTGTTTGATAGCATTTACCCACAGAACTTACCTCAAAGTTGGAGTAAATTCTCTCAATCTCTGCCACTGTTTTATTAACAAAGTTTATGCACTATTCTAAATCATTTGCTGTCATTTTAACAAGGTTCATAGTGTCTTCACCAGTAGTAAATTCCACTCATGAGATCATTTTCTTTGATCATCCATAGAAAACAACTCTTTATCCATTAAAGTTTTATCACAAGATTTTAGGAATTCAGTTACATCTTCTAGTTCTATTACTATTCCCACCACACCTATAGTTATCCTCTACTGAAGTTTTGAACACCAAAGTCAACTCTGAGGGTTGGAATCAACTTCTTCCAAATTCCTGTTAATATTAATATTTTGTCCTTCTCCCATGAATCATGAATGTTCCTAATGACTTCTAAAATGGTGAATCCTTTTCTGTAGGTTTTCAATTTACTCTGCCCAGATCCAGCAGAAGAATCACTCTCTATGGCAGGGATAACCTGACCCAAGGACATTTCTTGAATAATAGGAGTTGAAAGTCAAAATTACGGCTTAATACATGAACTGAAGGATTGGTGTAATATTGAAATCATATATTTATCTTCTTATACATCCCAAACAGAGCTCTTGGATAACCAGATGCAGTGTTGGTTAGCAGTAATATTCTGGAAGGAATCTTTTTTTCTGAGCAGTAGGTTTTGACGTTGGATTTAATAGATATGCTGTCTTTCAGGTTTTGTTATTCCATTTCTAGAGCACAGGGTAGATTTAATATGATTCTTAAGGGCCCTAAGATTTTCAGAATGGTAAATGAGTATTGATTTCAACTTAAAGTCAACAGCTGTATTAACCATTAAGAAAAGAGTCAACCTGTCCCTTGAAACTTTGAAGCCATACACTGACTTTTCCTCTCTAGCTATTAAAGTCCTCAATGACATCTTCTTCCAGTATTAGGCTGTCACATTCACATTGAAAATTTGTGGATAAGTGTATCCACCTTCATTAATTATCTTAGGTAGGTTTTCTGAATAACTTGATACAGCTTCTACGTCAGCATTTGCTGCTTCACCTTGCACTTTTTTGTTATAGAGATTATTTCCTTAAACTCATGAACCAACAACCTCTCCTAGCTTCCAACTTTTCTTCTGCAGCTTCCACACCTCTCTTAATTTTCATAGATTTGAAGAGACTTAGGGTCTTGCTCTGGTTTACAACTTGGCTTAAGAATTTAACACTAAATCTTTCTTCATATCAGCAATAAGGTTGTTTCACTTTGTTATTTGTGTGTTTACTGGAGTAGCACTTTTACTTTCCCTCATGAGCTTTCCCTTTTCATTTACAACATGAATAACTGGTTCAGGAGGACTACTGTCTTGGTCTGTCTTGGCTTTCAACATGCCTTCCTCACTAAGCTTAATAATTTCTAGCTTTTGAATTAAAGTGAGAGACATGAGACTCTGCCTTTCACTTTAATGCTTAGAGGCCATTGCAGAGTTATTAACTGGTTTAATTTCAATACTGTTGTGACTCAGGGAATAGGGAGGTCTGAGAAGAGTGAGAAAGATGGGGAGAACATCTGATCAGTGGAACAGTCAGACCACACGTAACATTTATCGATTATTTTTCCTGTCTTATATGGGCATAGTTTGTGGCTTTCCAAAACAATTACGATAGTAACATCAAAGATCACTTATCAAAGATCATCATAGCAGATATAATAAAAACTTTTGAAACATTCCAAGAATTACTAAAATGTTATACATGTTAGGCAGGGATCTAGACCTAACATGGTGGCGTCACCCGGCATAGCAGGCCTTTTGTTAAAGACTCCCTTCACCCTTGTACACACCCGCAGACTTACATGCGTCAGAGTTCCGGCTGGGCAACCACACTCCCCCATGACCTGCAGCTCACCTGCATTCCACAAGTTAGTAAACAGCAGTTTCAGTTGACAGTTTCCAAAGACCCCTTCCTCATGACCCTTACTCAACTCCTGCCCTAGTAGTTTCAAGACCCCCCAGGCCCTGTTTGCACAACCAGCTTCCCTACCTCTCGGGTTACAAAAAGCCCCTACCCTCCTCCCTCAGCGCGACTTCCTCGGCCCATGCCTTTGGACTGAGGAACCTCATCCGCAAGCCCTAATAAAAGCTATTCTCACTGCCATTTGCCTTGTGTCTTCATTCCCGGTTCGGCTCCAGGCTCAGTTTACCTTTACAATACAGAGATACACAGTGAACACATACAGTTGAAAAAATGATGCCAATAGACTTGCTTGACACAAGTTTGTCACAAATCTTCAATTTGTGAAAAATACAGTGTCTTCGTAGGGCAATAAAATGGGGTATGTCTGCGTTCCCTACAATCAAGTGGAGCAGAGAAAAATGAGCATTCTCTGTGCAGTTGTAATATCATATACAAATCGAACTATTCATAAATTTTAATGTAGCATCAGCAATACGAATGGGATAGATGCAACCTGTTTATGAGGGTGGTGTCATAGGAATTCAAGTAAGAAAAAGAAACAACAGTGTAAGGAATACTGCTATAGACATTATTATATCATTCATTTGTCATTTTCTATATGTATTACCTAAGGCTCTCTTCACACAAAATTAGCAGAGTTGTGTAGCTGTGACTAAGATTCTATGGTCTATAAAGCCAAAAACATATATTATTTGACCTTTACAGAAAAAAAATGATGATCCCATCACAGAACATGTGCTCAGTGAGTCAGATAAGTAATGCTTTATGAGGACTCTTCACAGCACCAAACCAAGAGAGAACACAACAGAAGGTCTGAGAAAGGGCTCTCTGCTCATATGCTGTATATTCTGTTTGATGATAAAAAATATGCATATTGCTTACTTCAGGAAGTAATAACATGTATCTAAAAGCAGAGGCTGAGACAGAGATTTGGGTACTAGTTGAAGGTACTATATTTGGGTACTACATTGAAGGATAGCTTTTAATAAAAAAATATATATATATTTATATAGTCTGAAGTGAGTGAAAGGAAAAGGGAAGGGTCAAGCAAGACTATTAATTCCGGTAAAGTATACCCTGGGCTGAATCCACACTGGAGGATGAGGCTTCTGAAACAGAAATCTTACTGTAGTGTTTTGCCCCTTTGAGGGAAAGGTGCCCCTATATCAGTCGTTCATGAATGGACACTGCCCCAGTATGAGTAGGTGGATACATAACATTCCAACAAAGTTTTTAGCTGAAGCAATTATCCAGGAACTGGGGTACCTGTTAACAATTAGCAGGCAGCACTTACAATAGCTGGGGGATAGACATATCAGCCTGCTAACAGGAGATCTAATGGAGAACAAACAGCACCTACTACAGAATCTTACTCAAATAACAGTCAACTAAATGTCTACTGGATTTCAGTCTTGATCACTACCAAATGATGCATCCAGAATGATCTTTTCAAAGTGCAAACCTCAGCAACTACTTGATTAGAAACCTTTGAGAGTCCTCTTAGGACATCTGTTGAATCACCCATGGGCTGGCCTCTCTAGATACTCATTACTTATTCATGGCCCCAAACATCATTTTCGATGAACAAACCCTAATCTTACTTCCTTTACTAGTAGAGTATAAAAATATTTGATTTCCCTAAAAATGTTAAGTTGCCTTATCCCTTAGCACTTTGCCCATGCTGAAACCTGTGTCTTACGTCATATGTTGGCATACACATTGAAGAATTCAGTGCCCCTCCTACTCTCAAGTGACCACTTCAATACAGGAACTGCTGAGACTTAAATATTAAATTCCTAGTGGCTTTATTCAAAGGGAATATGGTAGATTGGGGGGAAAAAAAAGATGAATGCTCTGAAGCTCTACTTGTCAAGAAGTCAAGTTTATCTATGTTAAAATCTCTTGAAACTTGGCAAGGTTTATGACTTGCTTAGGCCTGTGAAACAGTAGAAAACCTGATGCAAATGGATATTTAAAGTGCTGGCACAATGAGGCTTTAGAACTCTAGGGTTACCATGGGAATGAGTCTAGGCAAGGCTAATGTAGGATTGTAGGATAAAAGAATACATAGAGAGAAAAGCAAGTTGGTCCCAGATGTCCCATCCATCATAACCAACCAGTCACAGTTGGTCCACCATTTAACTGCAGATGCATGAGAATGAGATAATCCATGCCTGGTTCAAATCAGAACTGCCTAGTAAACCCAGCCCAAATTATGTACCTACAGAATCATAAAGTCAATTTTTTAGCCACTAACTTTCTTGGCAGTTACTCCTATAGACAGAGTTGTCCTATAGAAGATGTCCCACTCCTTTATCAGGCTCTATCAAGTATAACTAAAATATTGAGAAACCCTTAAACTGGAAAGAAAAACAAGTTAAAGTGAAAAACATAGGAAAAAATATTCTTAGAGACTAAATAAGTGAGTTACATTATTTTTCTGAGAAGGTTTATACCCAAAAGATTATAAACCATTCTGCTATAAAGACGCACACACATGTGTTTTTATTGCAGCAGTATTCACAATAGCAAAGACTTGGAAATAACCCAAATGTTCATCAATAATAGACTGGATTAAGAAAATGTGGCACATATGCACTGTGGAATGCTATGCAGCCATAAAAAAGGATGAGTTCATGTCCTTTGCAGGGACATGGATGAAGCTGGAAATCATAATTCTCAGCAAACTATCATGAGAATAGAAAATCAGACACCGCATTTTCTCACTCATAAAAGTTGAACAATGAGAACACATGGACATAGCGAGGGGAATATCATACACAGGGGGCTGTTCGGGGATGGGGGACTAGGGGAGGGATAACATCAGAAATACCTAATGTAGGGACAGGTTCATGCATACAGCAAACCACCATGGCACATGTATACCTATGTAACAAAACTGCACATTCTGCACATGTACCCCAGAAGTATAATAATAAAAGAGATAAAGCAAGAGGATTGACTCCAAAATGTGTGCATCTGTTTTCAGATAACCTATTTCAACACTGTTCCCATTGTTGTACATTCCTAAATTCAATTATCCTTCACTCAATCAAATCTGGGGACTGAAATTCCATCAGTCTCATTATTTCCACCTGGTTCTCGCAAAATAATCACACCAAATGTCAGAGCTCTTCCAAAAGAGTTTTTTTTTGTTGTTGTTGTTGTTACAAGGAATACGGTTCATATGAGAAAAAAATAATAATTTAAGAATAGAATCCTTCTAAGCTCTATGAAACTGTTTATAAGAAACATTTGCAGGTAATCATCTTTATTGCCACATAATAGGCATTGGGTGTTTACTACATAAATTAGCTTATCATCATCAGATAAATGAAGTTACTTTATTGCCTCTGTAATTAAGTAGAAAGATGGCAGGATGAGAAAGTAACTCTTGCTTCTTTGGTTTGCAAAATTCAAAATGTTGAGCTTGATCCATTTGCTTCCAATGACCAAAACCTTTAGCTGCAATAACACTCATAAAACCTATCCCTGCCAATGCTACAGTAATGTAAGCATAATATTTATTTTATCTTGTTTACACCTGGAAGGTAAAAGAGATAAAAATTGTCAGAAAATCTCAGCAGTTCACATAAATTCATGTCTTCTTAAACATCTTTTCCTACAACATAACAAAAGCACAGGGCATCATGCTATATTTTACTAACATTGTAAATAGTGATTTTTAAAGATTTATGGCTTCATGACTTCCTCTCTCCTGTTGCTTTCCATAAGTTTCAGGAATAATGTAAGAATATATGTAGTCAAATATTTTTTTCCTTCCACACCCTGGACCATATAATATGTCTTCAATGATATCCTACAAAACACTGTGTTAGACTGTGAACAGAGATGACAGCCTAAAATGAAACAAACAACCCCCAACCCCCCAAAAACCAAATATATCTAAAGTAAGGATTTATAAAGTCATTGTAAAAAGAGTCCCAAATTGCCATTATTGGATAATATGGGATTCTAGTGCATGGATTTTAAGGCAATATAGAGATATTCACTACACATGTCTTCAAATGTGCATACTTTTCCTTTAGTTGTGATAGCAGTCATCTGATATTGATGAACTCTGAATGATGCTCAAATACAGAAAGATGCTCTTAAATGTGACCAGTTGAAGACAAGGTATCTTGGTCACTATGGTGGTTATTATAATATTTGCTATTGCCTATATATTTTAGTACAACCAGAAAATATCAGAACATGAAATATTTTCTATGCCATGCTAGAATTTAAGTTCCACATATGTACAAACTGTTGTTTAGCTCACCAATGTATCCCAAGCATCTAGGATATAGTCTGACATGTAACAGGTGTTAAATTAGTGACTGGATGAATATATGATGAGATAGATTCTGGTTATTTTCTGTACTGCTGAAGTGTTAGGGGTTCTTTTCTCCTTGAGTGTTTCCAATTATTTGCTGTTCTGTATATTTTGTCATAAACATAACAGAGGTCAGTTTAAAATATCTATTGAGATGTATTTTACAGGCATTAAGAGGAGCAGGACAAATACTTGGGGAAACTTTGTAGCACAGGACAGGAGTCTGAACAGCTATCAGAGCTGTTTTAGGTAGAAAGCAAACAGTAATGCTGTGGTCAAGGCCTGTTCTTGCTTTTAGGCTTTCCTGTAATGCGAGTCATTCACATTCACAGTCCTCTTCAAGACGAGTGAACTCTCTATGTCAATTTTAGACAACCACAGAGGCTTAAAACAAAAAATGATTGATTCTTTATCCTTTTTTTATTCCAATAATGCATTGTTCCATTTATTTTATTGTCCATTATCCTTAACATATTCAGCATTAGAATTTCAGTTACGAATCTCCAGTGTGTATTTCAAAAATTCAAATAACTGATACTTTGATCAAATTTTCAACTTGTATATCAGAGCATTAAGGATGTTAGCTGAAGTCTGTTCTCTCTCTAACCCCATGTAATACAAACACACATATGCACACACACATATAAAGATATATAAATGTAAAAAAACATATATAAATATATGAAATAAATGTGTGTATATACATAAATATATAAAATGTGTGTATACATAAATATATAAAACATATGTGTACATATAAAAATATATAAAGTGTGTGTGTGTGTGTGTGTGTGTGTGTGCGTTTAACACTTTAGGAAAAAACATAATGTTTTCTTCTCAAAAGAAGACTCAGATTTTTAAATACAAATCCCATTCCTTTGAAGAAGGGTTAATTGTATTTCCTATTTGAAATTTAAAGTGAAATCACCTATTAAGAAGAACAATACTTTTCCTTCAAATAAAATACAATTCTTACAAAAATATACTTGAATAAATCTAAATGAATAAAACAGTAAATGAACTAATTACCTTCTTCTTTTATTAAAGATTAGTAGACGTCCCAGGGAGCACTAAGCTTAAATTTGAACAAATTATTGAAACTTGACCAGCAATTTGAATGGAAACTGTATGTGTGGAAAATTATATAACGTAAAAAGGTAGTATCATTTATTTGTACTTTTTGGGGAACTATGTGGCAGTTTTTATGACATATATTTTTGCATTATTACCTACTGCAACAAATCAGAGGGATATAATGCTTCATGCAGGGTGACAACACTGTGAGACAGCAGTCATAAATAACAGAAGTGAAAGCACACTTTCGACTTTTGAATAACATGTCTTTCCACTGATTCAGAGTAAGCATCAAAGCTCTACTTTGAGAAATCCTATCTTTGAACTACTCTATATGGAGTAGAGTAAATATGGCCTTATCTGGGTTCCGTTTTCAAATAAAAGTTAAAATAAAAATGAAATCATCCATGCATTTCTAAATCAAGCTATGACATATTATCCTCTCACCTTTCTTCTTTTTCACCAATGTACCATAAATTGAAGGTTATTTTTGTTGTCATAAAGTCATATTTATGAAATGCAAAATATCAAAGAAGGAACTCCATAGGTGGGCTAAAGGTTATTTTTAAAACACAGCAAATCAAAATAAACAACAAAATTTTATATTTTAATTTTCTTTGTCAAAAATTCAAACATGCTAAAATAGGATTTTAGCAGTCTCTAATTGTTTTTATATAGACTTTTAGATAATTACTTATCTACGGGAAGTTTTAGAAGGAATCATAGTTTCACAATTCTGTGAAAAATTTTGTTCATACTTCTAATTCTCCGTAAATTATTGTTGTATATTTCAATTTTTGCTATTTCTTGAAGCTAGAGTTTTCAAACTCCTCTCATGCATATGAAAACCTACTGAATTTGAGATCAGTGTATACAGCTACTTATTAAGCATCTACAACTTGGATTCCTTAAAGGAACCCGAAATCAAATTACATATCTGAGCTCATTATCTTTTCAATCAAACCAATCTTTGTTCTCTCATCTGTTCAGATATTAAAGCCAAAATCTAAAAAGGTGCAGCCAATCCTTGCCAAATTATCTTTCCTTGATAGCCCCATATTTAGTCTCATATCAAGTCCTGCCAATATCATCAATGTATTTAAGAACTTCTCTCCATCTCCATTCTTACTACTTGTATCCAAACTATCATCCATTCTTTTTTCTGTATTGATCCAACATCCTCCTACATTCCTACATTTATTTTTACCCTTTTCACCTTCTTTCATATATTACAGCTGGAGCATTATTTTCAAAATGACAACCCGAACATGTCCCCTCGGTGTATAAAAACGTTAAGCTGATCTCACTGTTATTAGCATAACCCCCCAAATTGTTACATACAAGATTTTGCACAATATGGTAACTGACAAATTATGTCTCCTCGTTATAGGGTACTATAATGCTCCAGTTTTTCTTAATAAAATATATGGACATGTACACATACATACCTATGTGCTTGCCTCTCATCTCTTTCACTTAAGATTATGAGGACAGAGAGCTTGTAGTTCTGACCCTAGCCTGCTTTTTCCAGCCTCTAGCCCAATTGGTTCTGAATTAATAAATGAATTACAAAAACACAGAGGGGAAAATTACCAGGCTATGCATAAAGGAAAAAGCAAAAATAAGATAGCAATGGTTAATTTTGATAGCCTTAACTAAGAGGAAATGAATGACAACTGAACAAAAGTAACTTGGTGATGAGAAATTCATTTATTCATTTACCCTTGAACTCAAAATACATTTCCGGAGAGTAAATAGTGTTTCAGAAACTCAGTCGCCAAAAAAGAATTCATTCAATAGTGTAGCCCATAACTTATAAATACATCATTGAATTGAAGTGAGAGATGTTTTAATGGAGAAATTCAGAAGAGACATCAAAAGCATAAATGAGAATAAGGGAATCCTACATAGGATTTTACAAGTGTTTAAGAATTTGACCTTTTGCACATTAATTTTGTATCCTGAGACTTTGCTGAAGTTGCTTATCAGCTTGAGGAGATTTTGGGCTGAGATAATGGGATTCATATACAGACAAACAGATAGCCAAATCTTGAATGAACTTCCATTCACAATTGCTTCAAAGAGAATAAAATACCTAGCAATCCAACTTACAAGGGATGTAAAGGACCTCTTCAAGGAGAACTACAAACCACTGCTCAGTGAAATAAAAGAGGACACAAACAAATGGAAGAACATACCATGCTCATGGATAGGAAGAATCAATATCGTGAAAATGGCCATACTG
>NW_012108586.1:430088-442671 GCF_000951045.1 Mandrillus leucophaeus | reverse complement strand
AAAGTTAAAAAAAAGAAATTGACCATAGAAATTTTCTAGTTAATACTGTATAAAAAATCCTAAACGTTTGGTATAGAAAACTATAAATATTTATAAGTAGAGAAATGATTCAGTAAAGTATGCTCTGGTCATAGTAAGAAATACTCTGGAACCATTATACACAGCAAGATAGATGGGTAGTACTGACCTGGAAATATATCAATGGCATTTTGCTCAACATAAAAGAGAAAGTTGCAAAATAAAATATATGAGCATATGTGTGCAGAAATCGTGTGAACGCAATTTAAATGGTCTAAAAGGTGAATATTACATGTACCAAAATGCTAACAATGGTTAACTCTGAGGAGAAGATTTACATGGCAAATGAGATAATCTAAAGGAAACTTTCTAATTATTGCATGCTATATATTATGTTCTTATTTGTGTTTCAGTATATGCATTGTTTTTGCTTTTGTATTTGTTAAATAATTGTTCTAAAAATAAGTTAAAGGTGCTCACCTATTGGGTAAGATATAAAGGGACGAGTTCATCATTTGTAGATTTGACTTTTGCCCACATTTATTCTGTACTGTCCTATGGCTGTCTAATTATCTCTTTATGTGCCCAGTGGGATAGAAAACAAAAACAAAAACTACTTGCAGTTTCAGAAACACCATGACATTGAATACTACGTTGTTTGAACATAAGAATGAGACTGAGAGGTGACAACATGCTAGCAGCCCTGGCTCTCAGCGCCTTCTCGGCCTTCGCATCCACTCTGGCCGACTTGAGCCCTTCAGCCCGCCTCTGCACTGTGGGAGCCCCTCTCTGGGCTGGCCGAGTTGGCAGCGGGCTCCCTCTGCTTATAGGGAAGTGTGGAGGGAGAGGCTGGCGGTGGGGGGATCTGGGGCAATGTGCAGAGCTCACGGGCCAGCATGAGTTCTGGGTGGGTGTGGGCTCGGCGGGCCTCACACTAGGAGCAGCCGGCGGGCAGCACTGGCCCTGGGCAGTGAGGGGCTTAGCACCTGGGCCAGCTACTGTGGAGGGGACGCTGGGTCCCACAGCACTGCCAGTCCACCCATGCCATGCTTGAATTCTCACCAGGCCTGAGCTGCCTCCCTGAGGTTGCAGGGCTTGGGACCTGCAGCCCACCATGCCTGAACCCCCAGTGGTGTGTTCCCATGCTGCCCGAGCCTCCCCGACGGGCACCATCCCCTGATCCCCGGCACCTGGTGCTATCCACCACCCAAGGGCTGAGGAGTGCCACGGCAACTAATGGGACTGACAGGCAGCTACGCCCATGGCCAGGCCGGGCCGGGCACGGCATCCATTAGGTGAAGCCAGCTGGGCTCCTGAATAGGGTAGGGACTTGTAGAAATTCTATGTCTAGCTGGAGGATTGTATATGCACCAATCAGCACTCCGTGTCTTGCTCAGGGTTTGTGGCTGCACCAATCAGCACTCTGTATCTAGCTAATCTGGTGGGGACTTGGAGAACTTTTATGTCTAGCTGGAGGATTGTAAATGTACCAATCAGCACTTTGTGTCTAGCTCAAGGATTGTAAATGCACCAATCAGCACCCTGTGTCTAGCTCAAGGTTTGTAAATGCACCAATCAGTGCTCTGTGTCTAGCTAATCTAGTGGGGACTTGGAGAACTTATGTGTCTAGCTAAAGGATTGTAAATGCACCAGTCACCACTCTATGTCTAGCTCAGGGATTGTAAACGCACCAATCAGCACCCTGTCAAAAGGTACCAAACAGCTCTCTGTAAAATGGACCAATCAGCTCTGTGTAAAATGGACTAATTGGCACTCTGTAAAATGGACCAATCAGCAGGATGTGGGTGGGGCCGGATAAGGGAATAAAAGCAGGCTGCCGGAGCCAGCAGACGCAACTTGCTTGGGTCCACTTGCATGCTGTGGAAGCTTTGTTCTTTTGCTCTTTGCAATAAATCTTTCTGCTGCTCAGTCTGGGTCTGTACTGCTTTTATGAGCTGTACCACTCACCGGGAAGGTCTGCAGCAAGACCACGAACCCACCAGGGAGGAATGACTAACTCCAGAACACGAACCCACCAGGAGGAATGAATAACTCCAGATGGGAGGAACAAACAACTCCAGATTTGCCTCCTTAAAAGCTGTGACATTCACCATGAAGGTCTGCAGCTTCACTCCTGAAGTCAGCGAGACCACGAACCCACCAGAAGGAGGAAACTCTGAACACATCTGAATATCAGAAGGAACAAACCCCGGACACACCATCTTTAAAAACTATAACACTCACCATGAGTTTCCATGGCTTCATTCTTGAAGTCAGTGAGACCAAGAACCCACCAATACCGGACACAAGACCATTAAATAATTTTTTTTCAATAAAGAAATAGTTACTTGAACCATAATAAAGTAGGCTATAGGTCATTAAAAGGCAATGTAAACTTTTTTTGTAATACATTTTTATCCCCGAAGTTGAAATATATAATTAAGTGCTAAAACTGAAGACTAAATGTTATGAAATTAATTAATATAAAGTTTGGTTTATGTTTAGAGAGTAAAAGATTTTTACGAGAGGACAAATACAGACTTCGGGAGGAAGTGGCACTGTCAGTCTGCCGCACTCATGGGATGCTTAACGTGGAGCTACAGGAGGCCTTGAGCAGCAGCAGCAGGAAGGAGGCTCACCCGCCAACCACATCACGGGAAGCAAAGCCAGGAAAGAAGCTCACACTGAACATGGCTGACTCGAGGCGACGGTGCATCTTGATGGGCATTTATCCTCGTGAACCCAAACACAAGAAGAAGGTTAATAGAGGTGCTACTGCGGCCCAAACTTGTTACCTTATGGAAGACATCAGGTTTCTCCTCCAAAAATTCATCTTCAACAAGGTCCGGGAATACAAGGAATCTGTCTGGAAGCCCCGGAAGACCTATGGGAAGAGCGAGCGGAACACCGAGGAACATGTAAAGGACAATAAGGTTGACCACAAACATGACCATATCATCAAGGAATGGTACCCCACATTCACTGACGCCTGGGGGGACCTGGGTGGCGCTGCCTTCTCCATGTGCTTCCTCTTTTCCACTTTCCCCTGGACTGAAGTCCCATGTAGAGACCATTCAGCTGTGCTGTGGGCTGGCAGTGGAGTTCATGAATTACGTCATCGCTCCCTGTGCCCTGAGCAAGGTCTTCGTGTCCATCAAAGGCATTTACTACCAGACTGAGGTGCTGCTACAGCCCATTATGTGGATCACCCCCTATACTTTCTCCCATCACCACCAGACAGACATGGACTCCAGAGTCACGGCCACCTTCACCTAGTTCTACACCACCCTACTGGGCTTCATCGATGAACTTCAGCCTCTATCAGTCACTCAACGTTCACTATTCCCTCAAGCTGAGGGTCAGGCCCAAGCAGAGGCGAAGGCCAGTGATGGTACCTACCCGCTGGACTCGGAGAGGCCAGTGGAGAAACTGGAGGCCCTCAGTGTGAGCCTGGCCCACGCTGCGGTGCTTGCCACAGAGGAAGAGGCCGAGGTGGATGAGTTTCCCACCGATGGGGAGTTGGCGGTGCAGAAGGAGAACCTCAGGAAGGAGCTGGAGGCGCAGGAGCACCACAAGAAGCTTTCTGAGGGCTTAAAGTTTTTCCTTAACTGACAGGTGTCCCCTGAAGCCTTAGCCTTCGTCATCAGGAGTTTTTGGGGAGACATATCCTGGCAAAAGCCTTTGTGCATTAGTCTCAAGTATGCAGCACCCACCAGATTGTCGACTGGCCTGGGCAGCAGACGTCAGTTATTAGCAGGCACTATGTGGAGCCCCAGTAGGTGTTTGACTCCATGAACGCTAGACTGCACTTCCTGGAGCAGAGTACTTTCCTGCAATGCAGCTACCCCCACACCCTTCACCCTTTGTGACTGAGGAGGAAGGAGATTACATCCCACCTGAGAAGCTGAAGCTTCTGGCTCTGCAGCTGGGAGAGGCCCCAGGAAACTTGAATGAGTCAGAAGAGGAGGAGGAGGAGGAAGACAACCAAGGTGATGGTGATGAAGGGGGAGTAAACGAAGAGGAGGGTAATTTGGAGCAGCTGCTGGCCCAGGAGGAGGAGAGCGAGGCCAAGCACCTGATCGTTATGATGAAGAAGCCGGAGAAGTACCTGTACCAGAAGATCATGTTTGACAAAAGGCAGAAAAGCCAAGAGGTCAAAAAGCTACCAGAGTAGCAGAAAGCCCATGATGAGGCAGTGAGATGTGAGAAGAAAGCAGAGAAGTCAAGGCTGGTTTGAGTGCCAGTGGCCCCTCAGAGGGCCGAGGCCAACTCCCCAGCAGCTGAATGTGGCAGAGGCAGGTCAGAGCACCTAAATGTGGTGACAGATCAGAGTCGCTTCTCTTCACTTCTTCCTTCCTCCAGCCGGTCCTGACCCCTCATGCTCCCTGACTAGCCTGGTGGGGAGACCTGACTTCCTTTGGATGGAGCTCCCCTGCTGGTTCGTGGGCAGAAAAGAGGCCTCTGTGCCCAGCCTGATTCTGTGCTCCTAGAAGCCAGGGACACGAGGTGCAGGGGCCTGACCAGGCCCTCACATGCTGTCCCCATTCATCTTGGCTTTCCACGGCTCCCTCCCACACAGTGTGTCCCATGATTCTCAGGCTGTGATAGGTTGAGGGTGTGGGTAGCAATTGTGATTAAACGACTGGACTTTTGCAGCCAATTGCGAAGAAAAGAAATAGATTCACTAAAAGTAAGTCATTTAATTTATTCACTCAATTAATTTAATTAATTCATTTCCCTGTTATTGAAGTATAACAAACCTGTAGCATATTGTACATTTTTAAAGAATAGAGTACAATAAAAGTTTAAAAAATCTAAGCACCTATATAACCATGATGGAGATTAAGATTAAAAAAATTATCTCTATATTAGATGAATAGGAAAAAATATTATGTGTGTGTGTGCACGTGTGCGCGTGTGTGTGTATGCCTGTGTGTGTATGTGAGTCTATTGGGTGCAAGAGTGAGATAACTAAATTTTACCTTAGCCCCCAAATAGTTGATTTTCTATCTGTCAAACTCTGCAGTGAATTCAAAAAGTTATTAAATACATTATTTAAATATGTTGGAAGAAATTGTCTGGACATACAAATTTGCATGGTGAATGGAGTAGCCATGTCAAATTATTGGACTAAAATTTATGTATATACATTTGTTTAATAAATTTAAATTATAAATTAAAATACAAGCAATGCATATTTGTAGTTTGTAATAAAAATACAAAAATATTAGGTATGGCGATGAAGTATATTAAAAAGATTAAAAAAGAGGAAATATTTAGTAAAAAACAAGCTTGTCTTCACACATATACCCACCAAAAGAATCATTTTTTTAATGGATAAACTACTAAGGTAATCCCAAACATGCATTTAGAATCTAAAGAATAAATTAGAGAAACATAAATAAATTTTTAAAAAGTAACATTGTCTTTATTGTAAAGACCAAATGATTCTAAAAAATGAGACATTATGAATATTGCAAGGACATAAGTTTGGCATAATTATTAATGTTATGGCTATATCAAAACTATGCAAAAGCCATTCAAGTTATACAAGTAAAACAAATATTTTCATAGGTACAAATAAAACAATCAAACCTGGACTAACCCAGATGTTCTCAAAACAAATATTTTAATTAGATGTTCAGAACTATACAATTAGTTCTGTTGCTAATAATTTATTATGTAATTTATTAGTGGAAAATGGTGAGTCTCATGCTGTCCATATGATGTTTTGGTCAGTGATTGACTACATATGTGACAGGGGTCCTATAAGATTATAATGGAGCTGAAAAATTCCTCTTGCCTAGTGACAATGTAATTGTCATACAGCTGTCGCAGAAACTCATGTGCTTGTGATGATGCTGGTGTGAACAAACCCACTGCTCTGCCAGTCATGTAGAAGTATAACACATACAATAAAGCACAGTACATAACACTTGATAATGAAAATAAATGACTATATTACTGGCTTATGGACTTACTATACCATGACTTTTATTGTTACTTTAGAGTATACTCCTATTTAATTAAAAAAAATTAACTATAGAATAGCTTCAGGTAAGTTTTTCCGGAGGTCTTTCAGAAGAAGGCATTGTTATCATAGAAAAATGAGAGATCCATGTGTGTCGTTGCCCCTGAAGAACTTCCACTGAGACAAGATGACGAGAGGGAAGACAGTGACATTGATAACCCTGGCCCTATGTGGGCCTAGACTAATATGTGTGTGTGTTAATTTTTAACAGGAAAGTTTAAGAAGAAAAAAAAAAAAAATCAATAGAAAAATGTTTATAAAATAAGAAAATACAGAAAAAAATTTTGTATAGCTGTACAATATATTTGTGTTTTAAGCTAAGCGTCACTGTAAAAAAGGCAAAAGAAAAAATATAAAGAAGTTACAGAAGCTAAGTTTATTATTAAACAAAGAAAATGTTCTTTGAATAAATTTAGTGTAGCCTCTGGACAGTGTTTATAAATTCTGCAGTAGTGTAAAGTAATGTCATAGGTCTTCACATGCACTCACCACTCACTCACTCACCCACCCAGACAACTTCTAGTACTACAATTCCCATCCATGATAAGTGTACTATACACAAGTACCATTTTTTATCTTTTATATTGTATTTTTACTGTACTTCTTCTATGCTTAGATATGTTTACATTCACAAATACCATGCCATCCAGGTTTGTAGCTGGGAGCAACAGGCCATATCACATAGCCTAGTTGCGTGGTACACTGTATCATCCAGGTTTGTGTAAGTACACTCCATGATATTCATACAAGCAAGGACGTCACCCAAGGATTCATTCCTCAGAACTTATCTCTGTCATTAAGTTACCCACAAATGTACTTGTATGTGAGTGCACGTGTATGTGTGCGTATATATATATGCATATGTATATGTATATAATTACCATACACTGATAATATAATTTCAAATTTCCAATAAGAAATCTATGAACTCTAATACTGCTTGCTTTCACGTTATCCTTTCATTTGTTTTTACCTTCAAGCTAATAGCTGAATTTATTCTCTTTACTTTTTTTTCTTTGAAGATTAAAGACATGCCTAGCTTTGTACTGCAGTCGCCTGGACAGTTGACAGCCCATTAAACTGAAGTCATACAAGCTGTACATTTTAACACCTGGATTCCAAAGTGCAATCAAAATGACTTTTTTTTTATGTAAGAGCAGTGCACTTCTGAAATATTCGTAGATGGATCCATAATAGTTTCATAAAACCCTCTTGGCCTTTTGCCTTTTAAAAAAACATTGAAGCCAACTAAGCTGATTCAAGTATTTGTTAAGTTGGCAATTCTGGAGAGATTTTAGTGCACATAAAGCATGTAATTTTGGTTTATTATTAACTCTAAATTAACTTTAAGAGTATATATACAGTAACTGAATAATCCTGTATTGACTACAGAATTGCTTAGTAATGGTTGAAAACAATCACATCAAAGAGGTAACAAATTTTAAAAATAAGTCAGTAAAAACCTAGAGATGATCTAGTCTAATTAAATTATGTTATCATGACTGTTATCCCCATTCCTAACTCATGACATTTAATTATCTTTTTGTTTTACATTAGATACAATAATGTCATTTTATATGCATAATTTAAGTATGCTTTATACCATATTTTACCTATTAGGGAAGATATTTTTCTACTCCATATTTTCTACTCCAATCCCAAATTCTTCACCTCACAGAAACTTACAGGTCAAGCCCCCTAACATGTAAAATATATATATATTTTTTACATGTTATAAATATATATGTATTAGGAGATATATATATATATATATATATCTCCTAATGTTGTAGGACAAGAAGTTTGCTTCCTGGTGTATCTGTCCCACTCCTTTTAGCAGTGCTTTAGCTTGAAATCAAATCAGCAATAGGAAAAAGTCCAATGTGCATAATTCTGATGTGTTCCTAAAGTAAGAATAGATTTTTTGTTAGCATGGAGTTAGCTTTTATTCTCTAATTATCCTCACATATAGCAATTATAAACCAGTGAAGAACTAACAAATTAAGCCTTTCCCAGAAATATTCTGAAATTTGTGTTTTTCCCAATCCATGATTCTCCCTAAAGTAAGGATAGATTTTTAAATGGAAACATTTTTAACACCTCTTTAACAAGAAATGCCTATTTTAAAGATGACTAAAGTGTACATCCTAAACAAGAGCTCTCCCAGATCACTGTGTATAACAGTGATAGATGCTTGCTGTTATATGGTCAGATTGCTTATTCAGATCTGAGCAAAACAGCAGTATATTCTACCTCTCCTCCACTCAGACTCTCTAAAGTAAGAATAAATTGCATTGCCCTTTATGTGCATATTTTTCACTTAGAAGCAGCCTGCATCAATTCAAAAGTGTTAAGTTTTCATGTTTTGGCAATACATAGATAAAAATTTAAATAAATGGATAAAAGAAGCTGTTTGTTTTTCACTTAAATGGGGAAGTGCTAAGGAAACAAGTAAATTTGACATGAATAGCAACACTTGTAAACACATATTTAACAAGACTAAATTGTAATAGCATATTTTCCAAAGCAAGGGAACACCCAAATTGTTTTTTAATGCTCAAAGTAAATAGAGGACTCAAGAAAATAAGTTAAATATTATGCAGAGAATGATCAAAGCAGAACCTATTTCTATTTTCATTTTTATTTGTTAAATTAATCAAACAGCAATGATATGAAACTATTGAACACTAACTGGAATTTAGTGTATGTTAATTGTCACATATTATTCCTGGCTAAGTAATTTCATTCAGAGAGAAGATATATTATTGTATTTTGAAAAGGCAGTCACAGTTTTTGACTCCATCAGTGTATTGACAGTGATATGTAGTTTCACATCAATTTATTGTATTAATCTCCATTTATAAATATTTTCTGAGTTTCTACTTTGTGCAAATCATAATGTTCACAAAATTAACTACTAAAGTAGGTCTTCTCATTTTCTTGTTTCTGTTACAAAATTAGGTAGCAGTTACAATTAATGTTAAGCATACTTGGCAGTCCACTTTTGCGTGCAAATTGCCACAAATCTCATTCTCCCTGCAGCTTTCTTAGATTATAAAATGACCTAGAATTTTTCAAAACAAATATAAAATTTTGCCATGATCACATTTTATCTATTAAAAGTAAAGCTAGGTTTTAAAAATTGCGTTGAACATACCAAGATATTATTTTTTCCAAAGTACCAATGGGATGATTTCAGTTTCTTACCTTTTAGATAATTAACAAATTAATACGTTACTAATTGATCATAATCATTTCTAGACATCTAACCAAGTGCCCCAGTTCAACAACTCATTATTTTACTTGTTCATTTTGATATTATTTGGTACAACTACGTAACACTGCTGAATGGAATATACTTATTAGCATGCAACTTTATGATTGTAATTTTGTTTCTGTTTTCTGTATTATTATTAAATTTAGTGCTCACTTGGTCCTAACTCAGTACCATTCTTTTTGAACTTTGTGACTTCATGTGCTCCAAAATCCTAGGAATTAGTCAAAGTACCAAACTCAGTGGCCAAATCTTTTTTTAATACTCTAGAAATTCACTTGCCAACCAGTTTTCTTCATATGAAAATACAAAAACTACCAATCAAACAAAAACTTGTAGCAGTTAATAATAAACCTTGTATTAATATTTTGTGTATTTGCATACACATTTTACAATGTCATGATTTCATGACATGAATATGGTTTATTAATTCATTTGAGCTATTGTCTACGTATTGTTTTATGTCAAAGCTTTTCCTCACCCTCCCACCCCCAGAAACATGCACCTTTCTTTAATTAGCAACATCCTTCAGAGAGTGTGCCTTTTCTCACTACAGTCTGTGAGTTTTGTGAATTCTACCACTTTCATACTCCTCTCTATCCATCCTCTACACTCGCCTATCGTGGACAGGTTCATTCATCATTAGGACGTCACCCAAACTGCATCTTCCCACTGAGTAAAGAAAATGACAGGTCTCTCTTTCTATTGGACTGCCCTATTCTTGATAAATGAAGGAAGACACAGAAAAGCACTGAGAAGGGAGGGACTTGGCTAAGCAAACAGAGAAGTAGGTGTGGAACTGAAAGTCTTGGTACAGTGTGAGTCATAAAGACCAGTTGTTGCTGAAACTAAGTATATTCCTGCCCTTTCAATGAATGTGCAACCTTTCCTTGCAGTTTATGAGCAATTATGTCAAGGGCCATTCAGTTGCATTTCTATTGTTTTTAATACACCTGCTATAATTTCTTCCACTCAGGTATTCTTCTACCAGATTAACTTTTCTAAAATATCTCCTTCACAGTGATAACGATTTTCTGAAATTAGGCAGTTGTGATAGTCACATAACTCTGATTACATTCAAAATCACAAAATTGTACATTTTAAAAGTGAATTTTATGGTATGTGAATTTTATTTCAATAACATATTGAAAAATATGTTATTAAGTAATATATATATACATTATATATTGAATCTTGTTATATATATACACATATACACTTTATTACTTTATTTCTTTAAACAAAAATCAGGTCTACTTGTCTTTTAGATAAAATTCAGATTTTTCATTCTGTCATTTAATGCCCTTCCCCTTAAAACCAATGCAATCTCCAAATGTAATTTTTTCTACTGTACATTATGATCCTTCATTTTTCTACAAGTATCACATGCTATTTCCCAACATCTTACCAATTGAGCCATACTAGTTTTTTATGATGATCTCTTAATCATCAAAGCAGCAGGCACTTTTATTTTTTTTATTAAACAAATCAAGTAGCAATGATCTGAAACTATTGAATGTCAAGTAGAATTCAGTGTATATTTCCACGCTATTTTATTTGTGACTCTGAAATTTCATTCGGAGATTTTTTTTTTGGTTGAATAATTTTAAAAGGCAGTCAGTGTTTTGACTTCATCATTACATTGATATTCGTATGTAATTTTGTCCATTCATTCTATTAAGCTGAAATTGTATTTACCAAATATTTATAGGTTATAGAAGCCTACATTTATTTTGCTTTAATTTCATTTCAACCATATATTTATCTGTGCCAATTTATTTTGATACAGTATTATTTATCAAATATTGTTTAAAAGTTAAGTGCAATATGTATAAATAATTAATTTTTTCTTTTAAAAATTATTATTTAGTTGTTTGTGGATAGGAAGTAGTCTAGCTCCAGACCAAAAACTGTGTGTGTGTGTATGCGTGTGTGCATGTGTGTATGCGTGTGTGCATGTGTGTATGTGTGTGTGCATGTGTTTTCAAGCTCCTCTATAGGCAGTTGCAAAAGCTTTACCTGGTAGGCCTTCCCTGGGGAAAGCTGCTACCTGCCTACCAGACTTGGTACACAGCCATGTAGTGTAGTCGCTTAAGAAAGTTGTAGTCAAGGACACAGGCACTACTGTACTCCTATGCCATACTCTTATGTATATCTGTCTTCCTAGTCCAGCTGCCTCTCCAGCTGCCTCCATTCAGAGGCTTCTTTACAGAAGGCTTAGACCAAGGTCTTGCTCAGGTTCCTTCCCTGAGATCCCCTTACAGGAGGAGTGGGAGGTGGAGACATTTTTCTCCACTCAATCTCAGTATGTTTCTCTTGTAGCTCACCTCCCCTTCCTCTACCCCCTCAAGGCCTGTCAAATGGCAGAAGGAGGATGTTTTTCTGGGCTCCTTTATTAGTGAGACATTCTCTAGGTCTGTGCAGATCCTTCTGATCCTCACCTCCAGTCCATGTAGAGAAATGGAATGGTGATGGAGGAGCTTTTTCTGTGTAGACTCTTGCTTATAGTATGGCAGTGATTAAAGGCTTCACTGTCCCTTCCGTGCTGGCTTGGTGCTTTAATAAGCTACTCTAACGCTTGGCAGCTCAACTCTCTCCAGCTCACCTTGGCTCTTGACACAGAGTATCATTTTGTAATAGTTAATTTAATTTTATTTCCCAGCATATGAACAGTAATAATTGGTACTTACTTGATGTGGTTTGACTGTTTCTCATGCACATTTCATCTGAAATTGGAATCTGAATTGTAATCCCCACATGTCCAGGCAGGGGCCTGGTGCAGGTGATTGGATGATGGAGGCGGTACTCCCCTATGTTGTTAGTGAGTGAGTTCTCACGAGATCTGTTTGTTTGATAAGTGTCTGGTGCTTCCCCCTTCTCTTTATTTCCCCTGATGCCATGTAAGATGTGCCTTGCTTCCCCTTTGCATTCCACCATGATTGGAAGTTTCCTAAGGCCTCTCAAGCCGTGCAGAACTGTGAGTCAATTAAAGCTTTTTTGTTTATAAATTACCCATTCTCAGGTAGTATCTTTATAGAAGTGTGAGAATGAATTAATACATTACCAGATTCAAAATAAATAATTTCTGAAAGCACGGAGAGGTATTTGCTCTTGTTTAATACTTTTTAATTTACCTGTGCTAACCTTTCCCTGTGTATTAGCTAGATTTGTACTATATTATTGGGGTGTAAGATATTAAACATTTTCTTTTCTACCATATTATAGGTCTATTTTCAGCTATAGTATTTTAATTTAATATG
>NW_012108586.1:396728-429233 GCF_000951045.1 Mandrillus leucophaeus | reverse complement strand
TTTTTTTTTTTTTTTTTTTTTTGAGACGGAGTCTTTCTCTGTTGCTAGGCTGGAGTGCAGTGGCATGATCTTGGCTCACTGTAACTCTGACTCCCCGGTTCAAGTGATTCTCCTGCCTCAGCCTCCTGAGTAGCTAGGATTACAAGCATATGCCACCATGTCCAACTAATTTTTGTATTTTCAGTAGAGCCGCGGTTTCACAGTGTTGGCCAGGATGGTCTCGATCTCCTGATCTCGTGATCCACCCTCCTCGGCCTCCCAAAGTGCTGGGATTACAGGCGTGAGCCACTGAGCCCAGCCTAGTACAGTTCAATTCTTAATTATTGCAGAAGTGCATTGAACTAAGGTGATGTAGATATCTGTCTTCATGTGTGATCTAAATATAATGGAAAGAAAAAAAAACTTACGTAAGAACACTGGTGTTAGAATTTCCTAAAATATTTAAAAATATATATCAGGTTCTGGCTTTCATTCAGAATAGACAGTATGCTAAAGTTGGTATTTCTGGATGGCTTACCAAGGGAAATAAAGTTCGAAGTACCTTTAGTTAACAGTTCCAGTTGAAAACCGAATCATGCAACAATTTGTGCTATGCTTTGATAACTTGCCCAAAGTCAACAAGAAGCAGAATGTGAAAAACAGCGAGAAAATCTTTCAGAGAACTTTTCAGCTATGTTGTCTTTGGCTCAAAACGGCAAGTGCTAAATATAATCTTTGTGTCAAGCAATCTATATCCTGTCATCTACTTACTCAGTAATTCTAATCATCCAATATTCTTCAGAAACATACACATCAGTTTACATGCAGACATACATACACATACCCAAGCATGATTGTGTCAAGCAATCTATATCCTGTCATCTGCTTACTCAGTAATTCTACTAATCATCTAACATTTATCAGAAACATACACACAGTTTACATGCCGACAGACGTACGCATACCCAAGCGTGATCTCTAAAGCTCCATGGTGTTTTACATCTGCTCTCAAACTCTTTGAAGCCTTTGCACTCTTCTTATTCAAGTGTTTAGGACATCATTTCAATGAAGAGTCTGTTTCCAGCTCTCTGGCTGACACTTTAATGTGTACCTGATTTTGTGTGTGACTCAGCTGCCAGCTGTTTTCAGGAATTTTCTTTTTAAATATTCGTTTGGAAGTGGTTATGGCAAGTTATCTTTGCTGTAGTTTATTTGATGTGAGCAATTGTTGCTCATTTATATGAAGAACAATAGCAAAAATACTTATTAGAACACATGAATCTTTGCAACATCCTTCTAATTTTGTGCTGCTTTTCATATTATTGAAAGAAGCCAAATTTTCTTTGACTGTTTCTAATAAAGAATGGTTTGTTTTTACTATACATAATTACCATAAATCTGAACCATCACAAGTCACATATAAAAATGTGGCCGAAATCTTTATAATTGAGTAATTGCTCATTCAGAAAGAACCCCTCATCAAACCAACTGTTTGAAGGTTACTTCAAAAGGTATTTTTTTTCCTTAAGGGTTTTCAGTGTTAGTCATTTAACATCAAAACATTGATTTTTAAAAATTAGAACTAAAGGTCACGTTTATAAAACAACTGTATCTTAAATTAAAAAGAAAATCCAATGCATACAAAATCTTCATATCAGATGTAAGTACAAACAGAACATCTGTTCAAGGTTCATATGTCAAATTACATATTCTATTAGCTTAGTTTTTGAAATGTATACTTTCATACATTATGCTTTATTCAGGAGACAGCTACATTAAAAAAAAATAAGTCGGCCAGGCATGGTGGCTCATGCCTGTAATCCCAGCACTTTAGGAGGCTGACGAGGATGGATCGCTTGAGGTCAGGAGTTCGAGACCAGTCTGTCCAACATAGTGAAACCCCGTCTCTACTAAAAATAAAAAAAATTAGTTAGACGTGGTGGTGGGCACTTGTAATCCCAGCTACTTGGGAGACTGAGGCAGGAAAATCACTTGAACCCGGGAGGAGAAGTTGCAGTGAGCAGAGATCATGCCATTACACTCCAGCCTGGACAACAAGAACAAAATTCTGTCTCTAAAAAATATATATAATAATAATTAAAAAATAAGACAAGTGTAGAAAGATATGAAGAATTAATTGATTATCTATATATAAGTTTGAGATAGTGCAGAGCATGTATTAAATATGATATTTTGCATCACAGGAAAGAATATGCTTTTCGACTTCTTATCCCAACTCTGTCCCTCACCCCTGTGCTACTTTAAATAAGTTGCTTAATATATCCATAACTTAGTTTCTTCACCTATAGCTTCTTAAAACCACCTAATACATTTGAAACACTGACAAATAAATTGACTATCTCTGTTCATTTGTGTCGATACAGTTTGAAAATAACAACATGAAGTACTTATACATGAAAGTCCCTATTTCATTAACCATACTTAAAATCAGTATAATGTACATATAGAGATCAAACTAAATATAGGCTTTCATCCAGTACAGGGTAGCTGCCATACCATTGAAACCATTTACTAAGAGACTTATGATTAATGCACATAGATGTAATTCTGTACTTAAAAAAGAGAAATAAATATTAGGAAAACAAGCAAAAACTGACAGTGTATGACATACTGCATTTGGAAATCTTCACATGGATTTCAGGATTTATCAGAACTTCAGGCGTCAAGGTTTAGCTTAGTTATTTTTGTTTGTGTGTTTTAGTGATATGCACTTCAAGTAATGAGACATAAATCTAACACACAAAATTCTTAAGCTATTTTGTGGTAAACATACAGTAAGATGATTGTGTCATTGTTGATTTAAAGCCCAAGATCTCCCTAATAGCCAATGTCACCCTGCCCAGTGCCATATCAATCTGTGAAATCTAAACTAATGTCTGTTATAGGGTATCATTTATTAGGACAGATTAAGAGCAATCCTAGTGAATCGTAAGTGGCAAAACAAGACTCACCAATTTCTGGATTTTCATCACTTTTTTGCTTATGAAATATGACTAATGACCATCCATGCTTGCTGGGCTGTTCATGGATGAGAATGGACAACAATTAAATCTAAAACTGAAAACTAAGCTTGTAGTTTCCTTGATGGGCAGCCTCAAGCAATATGGCCTCTGTAATAGCTTGCTCAAAAACAAATGGTAGCCCATATATCATTTTATTTTTCAAGCATAAAAAGTAAAACCTTTGGGAAAGTATGTTTGCCTTGGTTTTAAATACTCTTCTCAGATTCTGCTACTAAATATATTTTAGTAACATGACTATAGTTTTTAAAATAACAATCATTTAGTCCATTTACTATGAGAAGCATTTTATCTATAACAAATTATATTAATATGTACTTAAAAACATACAGCAACTTCCTAACTAAATATTGGATACAGTCTTCCATAGCATAATGTAGAATTTTAGTCCAAAATAGCTCATGATGAGAAAGGAACCAGGGAATTTAGTATAAGAAAAGAAATAGAGACCTGAAGGACAACTAAGTATTATAGTTATGATTTCTTAAAGAAATGAGCAGCAGCAATCAAAGAAAGGATACAGATATATAAGTCATACTTTCAAATGAAATTGAAAAAATCACATGTAAGTACTGTTTGTATCAATGATTACCAATTTGAAATATCCATTGCAATGCATATGAGAAATGGAATGACAGTATACATTCTCAAACTATATATCTACTCAGATACAATAAAATAGACAATATAAACAAATAACGTAACTGAAATCTAAAAATCAACATTTTACATTTTATCCAAAGTGAATTATTCCTTCAGTTCTTGTTATTAACTGACCAAAACCTAAAACTAGAATTTCTTTTTTCTTAAATTTTCCCAGAAGAGCAAAGTCTTAGCATCTATTTTGATTTTTTCCAATAACTCTGTTTCTTGCCTAGAAAGAACACATTAAGGAACAGATATTTAAATTAAGAAGACCAAAAGAAAAATAAAGGCAGTTTTAAACATTTAGTATTATTCATAGTAGATTATGAAAATCAGAATTAACACACAGATAATGAAATCTTCAAAGCAAACTGCCCACATTTGATTTTAATAGCTTGGTCGAGAAATGAGAAATGATGGGAATAATTCATTTTGAATTTGGAAAGTCTATGGGTGATTTCATCCTTTTTAATCTGTGAATCAACAGTTAAATTCCAGATTAGTGGTTCCTCCACTGGCTGATATTTCAAAAAATACTGTTTTCTGGTTAACAGATACTCTGATTCATTAGAGTTCAGGTGGTTCTAGAGATGCAGGGAATTCTGATAGTCGGCTACATTGGGGGATGTTCATTTAGAAACCATAGCTGCATTATCTGGGTGTTACATGTAGCAAAAATATTTTATACTTTTCTAGATGTTAAGGAATTATATTTAATATGAACAGGCATGAAAGTTTTTGTTTGTGTTTTGTTTTTATTTGTTTAGTCAGTTTTTGTTGTTGTTGTTGTTGTTGTTTTGCCTGGTTTCTAATGAAGGTTCTTGTGGAAAGTGATACAAAATTTGTGTCATTTACAAAGTCTAAAGAATATAAAAAATAGTTAACACGAATAACTATTATTCTCAGACTTTGTGATTATAATCACTAGCTCTAAGGTTCTGACAAAGTTTAGAAAATTAAATTAGAATCTCAAAGATGATTAACATCTTTGAAATATGACAATCAAGCAAGGTGAAAATTATTGAGTATTACATTTTTTAAAGAAAAATAACTGAAGGGAAATTTAAACAGTCTCCAAGCATGGTAGAGATGGGAGGCTCACTCTTTACTCTCTAAGACTTAATATTCGTAACTTATAAAGTGGTAGAATTGAAATAGGTATTCAGTAGAACATAAATGCTTACAGATAGGGAGTTGGTGTTTTTTACGCCTGTAACTCTAGAGCCTAGTATAACCTCTAACACATGGCATGTTCTTGATAAATATTTATGAAATGAATGAAACTATATGTTGTTTAGGTACAAAAAATGCATGGTAACATCTTCATCCATTGTGAGCTAATGAGAAAAAATGTATTTGTCCGAAGTTTTGGAAAGTTGTATCTGTTTGTTTTGTTTTGTTTCTTTTTTTTTTTTTTTCCACTCCAGCTCTGTTGCCAGGCTGGAATACAATGGCACGATCTCGGCACACTGCAACCTCTGACTCCCTGGTTCAAACCATTCTCCTGCCACAGCCTCCCAAGTAGCTGGGATTATAGGCATGCACTATCAGGCACAGCTAATTTTTGTTTTTTTAGTAGAGACAGGATTTCACCATGTTTGCCAGGCTGGTCTTAATCTGCTGACCTCGTGATCCACTCACATTGGCCTCCCAAAGTGCTGGGATTACAGGTGTGAGCCACCGTGCCTAGCCTAGCCGTATCTAGTCTTTTTTAAGAAAGAGTGATAAATTGTATCAGTTATGTTATTCACAATATACAACATTTATAGTTAAACTTAATATTATGTGTTTGCTTTCCCAAGTTACATTTTGCCACCTGTATTAGTCCATTCTCACACTGCTATTAATATAAAGAACTGCCAGACACTGGGTAATTTATAGAGGAAACAGGTTCAATTTTCTTGCAGTTCCACAGGATTAGGGAGGCCTCAAGAAACTTACAATCTTGGTGTAAGTGGAAGCAAACACATCCTTCACATGATGGCAGGAAGGAGAAGTGCTGAGCAAAGAGGGAAAAGCCCCTTATAAAACCTTCAGTTCTCATGTGAACTCAGTCACTATTACGAGAAGAGAAGCACGGGGGTAACCACCCCCATGATTCAATTACCTTTCACCGGGTCCCTCCCATGACACGTGGGAATTAAGGGAACTAAATTTCAAGATGACAGCTGAGTGGGGACATAGCCAAACAATATCACTGTCCTTTTATTCAAAGTTAAAAATAAATGTTTAAAGGATATAAATATACATATATCCACTTTGCAGATTTATTGTGCTACTCAAAAATTTTAATTTCATACTTGACATTTCAAAATACATTCAAACAATCATTTGAATATATAAGCCAACACATTTATCTCAAATATTAAATTTTATTAACTCAGCAAAATTTATATAATTACTTTAACATGTTCCAGTTAAGTGGGAGGAATTTAATATAACTTGTAAACCTATGCAGAAGATGATAAAGAATACCGAAATCCCACACTCCTCAAATTATTTATTCATCTTCTTGGCCACAGGAATTCTTGAATTCTTTCCAATGGTGTTATTGTTAGCATTCTTTTGAAAAAAAATTGTGTTGTGGCTAGGTTAATTACTATAACATTCTTAAACAGTAATTAATGTTGGTTTGCTTTCAGTTTATTAGTGCTCATTCTCACCCGATAGTCTACAAAGAAGGTGGAAAAGTTGAGAAACAGGGATGGATCTGGACCCAATTCTATAGAAAGAGTGGATAGTTATCACTGCCAAAGAATCATTAAAGAAATTGCCCACTCCTTTCCCTTGTAACCAAAGGCAAGCAAGAATTTTATTTATGTATAAAGTTGATATGTGAGTAAATGTTTTACCACCTGGTAAAGAAAAGCCTTGATCTGTAGTGTTTGCTGATTTCCGTGGAGGAAATATTCCCAGGATTTTTCCATGTTAACTATTGTCAAGCAAGCTCACTTACATTATGGACTGTTTTTCTACCGACTTATCATTTAATGCCTGTTTCTCATGCTATAGTATAAATGATAAGCCCAAGGGAAGCACAATATAGATAATAAGAGAGGAAACAAAATCTCACTGTTAGAAAGGTAGGGTTCCAAGTAAATGATCATACAGGTAGATTATTATTTTATGGTAATGTAGCCTTGAAGGCATCGCTAAAAGGAATAAATTCCAGAAAAATATCCTGCAAAACCAGCAGTGCCTGAAGGAGTTAGTAATTAAAATGTGCCAGAAAGACTATGCTATAGAATTTCCTACATATTAACTCTAAAAAATGTTTTCATTGAAGGAAAAATGTTAGAAAGAAAAATCAAATAATAATTGACTTGAAAACTTGTAGGCCAATTTTTAGCTGGGAGCAAATATGCAATATAGATATATAAATCTCTCCAAAAGGATGTTTAACGATGGAAGCCCTTGGGGATAAAGTATACCTATGGCAATTCGCTACTCCATTTAAAGCATTGCATTGTACTTTATTTACAACAAGTAGTGTATAAAATGCTCAGACATTCTAGGAAAACAGTAGGAGAAATAAGAAATATAGACTTTTTTTTTTTTTTCCTGCGAGTTGTATATAATTTTAGCTTTACCTAAAAATGTACTGGTTTTCCTTTATCATAGTCTTCCAATGAAATGATCAAGAGTATACTGGAGAGAAAAGGTATAGACTTTGAAAACACACACTAGCTTGAATTCCAGTCTAAATTATTTGCGTTGTCACTTTAAGTTGCCTAACATCTAGCTTTCAGTTTCCTTAACTGTAGAATGTGAACAGTAATAGTAATAGTTACTATGTAGTGTACTCTTTCTATTTCTTAAGTTATGCTAATCATTTCAGAAACTTTTCTCATTAAACTTTCAAACATGAAGATCCAGGTATTATATACCTATTTGTAACAGATGAAAAATCTGGGACACAGAGCATCTTACATTCCTTCCTGAGCGTCACAGAGCAAATGCGTGGCTTAGAAAAGATCGTACTTGGGTATCTGTTTCCTAAACACAGACTTGCAACCTCCTCTCTAACTTCATAATATTTGCAAAATAATTAAATGGAAATGAAAAGCTACCAATGTGCCGAGTATCTAGCAGGAGATCAGTAATTATTAAATGCATCCAATTTTTCCTTACATTTCTAAAGGTACTATGAAGAAAGGATGTATAGCTTTTTTAGTCAAAAATAATTATCATAGATATTCTGCTGGGTATTTTGTATCCTGTTGATGAGTTTCCTTATTGGTGGAAGTGGAGAAGAATAAAAAGAATTAGGGGAGAGAGAGAGAAGAAATATCCAGATTGAACTTAAATAAATAGCAGGAGCTGTCCTTCAGAACCAAGCCTGCTATTAAACTAAAAAGGTGTACACTGGATGCACATCGATCTTTACTGTCACCTTCTGCAAACTATGATTGAGTAATAGATGAGTATTTGCATACAGCACTACATTCCATCATTGGCATGTCAGCTCTCAGTGCTGACTAAGTGAATTGTGTTGCTCTCTGATTAACTTGAAATAAAGAGGATGATCATTTCCATCAACATTTATCAGAACTCTGTGGTACAGACTAAACAGTTTGTGCCACAACTATTCTTGAAGTTAAGTTCAGAAATTCCAATTTATCAGCAGAATTAGTTTCCCAGATTTTCAGAGCTGTATTCTTGAGTATATTTTCTGATAATTTCTGCAGAATATTTTCAAGTACATTTGTTGAAAATTTATCTTGATACATAAAATTACCTTAGTCAAACGTGTAATACAAGTATGCCTTTGTTTTCATCATCATTTAATAATATAATTCTCAAAATAGTTATTAAAGCTTTTTTTTTTTTTTTTTTTTGAGATGGAGTTTCACTCTTATCTCCCAGGCTGGAGTGCAAAAGCACAATTTTGTCTCACCGCGACCAACACCTCCCAGGTTCAAGTGGTTCTCCTGCCTCGGTCTCTGGAGTAGCTGGTATTACAGGCAGGCGCCACCAAGCCAGGCTAATTTTTTTTTTTTTTTTGTATTTTTAGTAGAGACGGATTTTCTCCATGTTGGTCAGGCTGGTCTCAGAATCCCGACCTCAGGTGTCACCCGCTTAGGCCTCCCAAAGGGCTGAGATTACAGGCGTGAGCCACCGTGCCTGGCCCCATCAAAGCATTTTTAATACTGTGTTGTTTGTGGGAAGGGGAAGAGAAACTAGTAAATGCCACCAACACTGATCTACATATTTGTTAACAATCAACTAATAAATCATAAAATACAAATATTATGATGACAGAATAACCATTTCTCCTAGATTTTACTAAACTTCAAATTATACATTGTTCGAGTGCCTAGTTTAAAAGCAACAGGAAAAATTACACTTGGAGATATTTCAGAGATACATTTCAGAAATGAAATCTGAGGGTACAGATTCTAACTCAATCAAAGGTTTATGCATCAGACAAAACAATCTTCTCATCTAGATCAAGATGATTACAATCTTTCTCCAAAATCCAAAGTAGTAGCAGACTCCATTATCTCATTAAAGTCTTGGGTGATCTCCTTTAACCTTTTCTTGTAATGTAACTCACTTAACTCTTTTAGTACATTTATTCCCTTCACATCATATGGAATATTTCTTTTCTTTCTTCTTGGAATGCATAGTATCTGACATTCTTATCATTTATTCAGAACCACAAAAATACTAAAAAGGGGTATAGGGATCGTCTAATTATTAGACATTTATTTAATTTTTTACAACATGTCTGATATTAGTCACTGAATGAAGAGGCTTGGTTAATGGTGACAAATGAGAGCTGATTATTATGATCAATGACAGCAATAAAATGGAACAATGGAAACCATGGATGAAAAGAAAATTCCGCCCCATCTGAAAGTGGTCATGATACGCAGTGCTTGCCAATTACTGAACAGACAGAATGAAGGTTCAGGACATCCATTGTGGAACAAGTTGATCAATACTTCTTTTTTTAGTAAGACGCTGTGTTAGACATCTCAACACAGTTTTAAATACAGTATTGATACTAACCCCACAGTTAAAAAAAAGTCCAAATTAGGGTAAGCCAAATAACTCCCCAATGTCTAAGCAGGAAAGGCATGTATTCTATAAATAGCAGATTTTAACTTTGAAAATTCTCTAGGAATATCAGCTAAAATAGAACCATACTACATAAATATTCAAGAATAAATGAAGTTCTGATATATTCTGAATTTTCCTGAATAAACAAGAAAATGAATATTTGATATTTAATTACGCACAATAAAATATAGGTTTCCTTTAATACAAGAGAACATGAAAACAAAATTCACAATTGCATAATCCCCGTGACACTGAAAACAAAAATCATTAACAATTCCAGAATTGAAATTACATTATCTGTATTGTCCTCAGTATTTTATGTGCATTATGTCATTTAATCCTTACAACTCCTGTTCAATTGCTTCTATTCTGACCTCCAATTTATATACGAGAAAACTCAGGCCCAGGTGAGAAAAGTGGCTTGCCCAAGGCCAGACAACAATAAAGTTCTAGAGTAGAATTTGAGCATGCTCCCTCTTTCCTTTCTTTCTCTTTGTCTCTCTTGCTATTTGTCCTTTCTTTCTGTCCAACTTAATTTTAAACAACTTGTACATATTATATACACCTGCATCTTGTTTTTTTAAATGGTATTAAAGTCTGGAATTATTTTATACCAACCTATCCAGATCTACCTCATTTCATAACAACTACATAGAGGAATCATAATTCATGCAAAATATTCAGAGTAGCAGCATAGTGTTGTGTTTTGAGACACAGACTCTAGAGTTCAACTTCTGGGTTTTGGATCTTAGCACAGCGCTCATGTCACCATTGCCCTTACTAGCTCTATGATTGTGGTGCAAAATGGGGACAATAATAGTAATAGCTCACAAGGTTATTATGAAGGTTAAACAAATCAATATTTCAAATCATATTGAATAGAGCCTGATGTAATTAACAAACTATATAAGCACTGTTAATAAACATTAAGGAATTTTTTTATTTCTAAGTTGTTCATATCCTGAACAATTGAAGTTCATCAAAGGACATAGCATTTCTAATTTTGAATATTGCCAAATGATCAAAAATGTGCTATCTTATAGAATAAACATTATCAACATTTTTAATATTGGTTAATTTTTAAGTGGCAAATTATAATTATTTAATTATGAGAAAGATGAAAAGCCATTTTGGTTATTATTTACATTTAATTTTTAAATGTTATCAGATCTATTTCATACTTTTCTAATGGATTTATTTTCTTTACTTAATCTTCAAAATATTTTTAGAAATTTGTATCTTGTATTCCCAATTTTATCCTTCATAGTTTTACTGTATGTATTGCTATGCTGAAATTTTTTAAAAAGTACCTATTTTTGTAAAATTTAATTTATTGATCCAGGGAACCTAGCAGAAAAAACAATTTAATTTTTTTACTGTTTTTTAAATTTCTTTATTTTCTCGATAATTATAAATGCAAAATAGCTCTGTTACTTATAAAAATACTTTGTGGAACTTAAATGATCATGGATTATATTTAATTTACCGGTCATATATAATCAACTAAGTATAAAAGACAAATATTTCATAATGAGACACTTTAAAATATATGTGCACCTTTTTAAAAAAATATACAATAAATTAGTTTTCTTTAGTTTCTCTTAATGTAATACAAATAGAAAAACCAAAATTATAGATTAAATATTTGAAAATCAAAGTGGACAATATTTTTACATTTATTTTCTCAATCATGATAAAATAACTCAACTCAGCTGAAATTCAAAAGTATTACAAACGGTTCTGGTCATTTTTCACTTGTCAATGAGCCATTAGATGCTGCATTAATTTATTACAATCTGTTGTTGCTCTTCTGTGATACTTAAGTTCCTAATAATTCTTTTTTTGCAGTTGACAGTCTCATCATTCCTTGAAACAAATGATAATTGCAAATCTTTGGCCAAGAGTGTATCATGATCATACCTATCCTTTATCCTGTCTTGCATTAGTACATTCCTCCTCTGCCTTGTTTTAACAGAGAACAGGAGAAGAATGATTTGATGTTTATTGAGTATAATTTGAAGGACAATCAAAAGATTCACTTGTGACAATAGTCAACACTAATTGAAGTTATAGCAAATTCTTCTTATTTGGAATGAGATGCTACTTCACATACTGTTTTATGGGATAATTTTATGGTAAAATAATATGTTGAAATTATCCACAAATCTATTCTTAAAATACTCAAGATAATATGGAATATTTCAAGATCATTTTCTAATAGCTGTAACCTAACATTGAACAGAGGTAGTGCTAGATTATGAAATCTTTGATGTACCATTGAGCATTCAAGCACCAAAAGAAACATCTGGAATACAAAATTCTAATATCAGAATGACTACAGAGATGTAGGAGGAGAATAAAATAAAATTAATTCTTTGTGTAGGGCAATGAGGCACCTGAATCATGACAAGTATGTGAGATGTACCTAGAAAAGGAGCTTAGAAAAGTCAACTATGACAAAACATAGAGGACTGAGGCATGTTAAAAAAAATATATAAATATAAAATAACAATCCAAAACATTATCAGACAGATGAATTTTAAGACACATAAGCAAACAAACTTTGTATTAAAGCCCAATTTAGAAACTGGCCTAAATATAGGGCATGTTCAATCACACAAAAATATTAGTTGCTACAACAAAGGTCAAGAAAATTTATAAATGAGAAGAGAGAAATCTTAAAATTTTATTTATGCTTTAGGTCTTCATATTAAACTACCGTGCTTATGCTTCATTTACTTTAAAAATCTCATTTGCCAAATTTTAGTTACTGTTTCCTTATTTCGACATGCTATGCTAGTAATTTGTACTCTTGTTTAATCGGTAGTCCCCCAGTAGAAATAGAGATGAATTTTTAAATAATTTTTATAAAGGAAATAAAGAAAATGAAAAAGTCTGTCTACAAGGAATTTACTCCGTAGTGAATAATATTTGTGTGTTTCCATTTAAAAAACACAAATATTTATAAATATGCTAGTCTTATGTACCATTTTATATATTATAAAAATAAATGTAATCACTAAAGAAAATTTGGAAAATATACAAATAAAGAGAAAAAAAACACATATTTGCACAATCTTAAGCCTGTCAATCATCTGTTGTTTTTCTTAGTAGTCTTCTAAAATATTGTAGGAAAATTCTCAAAATAGGGAAGTACAAGCCACAGAGGAGTCACCTAGATGAAGTCATCTCTCTTGACTGAAGAGGCTTATGAATCCTTTATGAAGGAGACACATGAGCTGTGTCTTGATGCTAATCAAACAAAGGAGGGAAATACCCAGTAGGCGAAGGAAAAAAAAAAATGTGCAGAAATATCAAGGCAGAAATAATATCAAATATAAGGCAAGGGATAATTATTTCAGTTTGGTCTGTGTATAATTTGGCAGGGGGAAGTCATAGTAAACAGATCCAAAATTGACAAAAAGATTCCTAAGGGAAGCTGTTGATGGCAATTTACTGTAAGTGTAGTATAACTCACACTTGTTATAGGCTTATGACTTTGAGAGCAAAGAAAATTATTGTCAAGTTTAAGATGAGAAACAAGTGGAAATAATAAAATTTGGAGACAGTGGGACAATTTAGAGGACTGTTATAATAACTTGGTGTGTAGATTATGCAGGTCTAAACTCAGATAAATGCAGAAAGGATGAAGAAGAGAACATTTACCTGGTACTTCAATACTCAGAAAACAGAAGAGACTACCTACATCTTAAAAAACAAACAAAACAAACAAACAAAGAAAACAAAATACAGAGAAGATGAAAAACACTTATGCTACAGAATTAGTGACCAACTGAATTTTGGAAGAAAAAAAGTATAAGAAGCAAGGATAATCCCTATGCTTCTGACTTATAAAATGTTGGTATTACTAACAAAATAAAGAATAATAGTAAACTTTTAGGTATGAGAGGACATTATTAATGCATAGACACACATAAATATATAAAAATGTAGAGTTTTGCTTTTAATTATAAAATATTTTTTCGAAATATAGATATTTATTATCAAAATGAAGAAATATTTAAAGCCATATGCATTTGGAATTTTCATGAGTAAGAATTAAATGTGTAAAGAAGTACTAATTCACAGAAATTCATTTAAATAGTAGACAGAGAAAGATTCTACTGTGAAAGAAACAAAGATTGAACAATCAGAGACAGAGGAAGCTGACTAGGATTTTGAAATATTATGAAAGCCAAGGAGGGAGAAAATTTAAGAGGTGGAATAATGAAGTGTCAAATGCCACAGAGTGGTATATAAAATAAAATAAAAAACATTCCCAAAGGCGTTGGCAATATTCCAAGTCTTTGGCAACCTTAGTAAGAGCAATTACAGCAGAGTGATGAGGACAGATACCAGGTTGCATGGGATGTACAGAGGATGTAATCGTATAAGGCAGAAACAGTAATGTATATTCTTTGTTGAAAAAGCTTGGTTCTGAAGAAAAGAGAATAGATAAGACAGTCATTAGAGTTCACGATGGGTCACGGACAATGAAATAAGTGAATATAAGTGAAAAAAAGTAACAATCAGAAAGCAAAAGTTGAAAAAAATATAGAATAAATAACAAAGCAAGAATTTCTGATAACACAGAAGTTAGAAGGGAAAGTCATTTTACCCCTACAGATGGGGGTCTCACTATGTTGTCCAGGCTGGCCTCAACCTCCTGACCTCAAGCAATCCTCCTACCTCAGCTTTCCTAGTAGCTGAGATTACAGGTGTGAGCCATCATGTCTGGCAAAGAAAAATCTTGAGAAAAATAAAGTGTACTTATCTAATTGAGGCAGGAGAAAGTTAGGTAAATATGACTATATGGAGGCAAATACATTTGTAGACAGTATGGAAAAATTGAAATATTTTGTAGCATATGACCAAAAGAAAGAGAATCCCAAAGTTATTTTAGTTTTCAATCCTGATATGTTACAATGCAGATGTTATATCATCTCTCACAGGTTTCTAAATTGTAATTAAAGGCTGATTAATAGCAGAAGCTGAGAGAGAAAAGAAACATAAAATTTAAGACTGTCTGATTTCATAAGACTGACTGAATTCTTAAAGAAAAATAGTACAGAACACTTTAGGAAGGCAGACGAGGTCCCTGAGGGCAACATCACCAAATTGATATCAGCTTGACTCAGAATCCCTTAGCGCTTTTTAGATTCCACTTCCAGTTGAACTAAATATGTTTGCTTTATCACTATTTTTGTCTGTCTTTTCAATGTCCTCAGTACATTTTCAACCTGAAACTTCCTCACTGATCTATAACTGACATCTGTTGGGACATTCCCGAATGGATAAGCATTTGATTGTTGCATGCTTGCTTTTTTTTTTTTTTCTCTCTAAAATGTTTATTGTGTATAACATCAGAATGAAGTGGAGTAGTTGTCTAGGGGCAAATAATAGTGGATGCTTGGACACACAGATCCGTTATCAGCTTGTCTCTGGATGAAAAGACAAATTTCAGGGAATTGAGTAAGACATTATAAATTGAAGACACATGCTTCCAAATGAAACTGAATACTTTATGTTTAAAAAGGTACAAGAAATATGTTGTGATACTTCACAGATGAATGTCAAAGTAATGATAGATCTTTTAAGTCCACATTTTCTAGGAAGATGTTAATAATTATGTCATCTTTCTTACTTTCTTTAATTTCTCGCTCTCTCTGTTTCTCTTCATTCAGAAAATGAAATACCAGAGTTTCATCAATTGTTCTGTAAAGAAAATTTTGTGTTCTAAAATATCCAAACAATATATGCCATGTCAGACTGACACAAGAGAGACAGACCCCTTTTGAGCAGGGGACCTATCCAGAATATTCAGTCAATATATATTTTTTGTACTTACTTTACTCAAAAAACAGCATTGGAAAAAAATTTACATGGCTATTATGTCTCTGTATTTTGTTACAGTGCTGAATCATCTACGCCTGCAGCAATTGTAGCAAAACTGACTTCAAAGTGTCTGTTTTTTAGATTTAAATTAACCAGAACTAAAACAAAGCTTGGCCGTGATGAGCCAAACAAAGATTTATCTATGATCTTGATATAATCACAATTAAATTTTTCACGTTAATGTAAAAAGAGTCTCTAAATTAAAACACAAGTAATGATAGAGGAAATCAAATGTCAATCATCATTTCCTAGAACTTTTAAAACAACTTAAATTTACAAATTAATGAATCACAATGGAAAACAAAGAATAATGTTGAAGGTAAAATTAGTAGAAATCTAGATCTTATTTTTATGTAAACTGTGATTTAATATCAGCATGTTTCTAAAATACATTTATAAATTAGGTAATATATGTGAAAGAGCATATAAAAATACAAATATTTAATCAAATATGAAGGCTTATTTTGAATCCTTGGTTGTAACTCAGATTTGGCCTTCGTGTGTGTAGAAATGAATCCCCTATGTTTGAGTGCAGGGAATTTTAATAAGATTATATTAATAAAATCCTATTTTGGGAGGTCCACATTTCATCATCTACTGAAATCCACATCAACATTCATTCAACAATAAACACAAATAGCATAATTAGTTATTATAAATTAGTTATTTTAATCATTGGAATATTTGTAAAATTAATAATAGCAAATATTCAAGGCTAAAAAGTAATTATTTACTTAGTGGGGAATCATACATCATCAAATGTATACTTATCAAATATCAAGTCCAATCTCTTTTTTGTGTTTTCTCTTATAATCCTGCAATCATTAGGCATTTTGCTCTTACAGTTTTGGCTTTTACATGTATCAGGACATGTCTGAGCAGTATAAGCTTTATCCAGCTTGAAAGTTCAATAATGAACATTAGATTGATAAAAATCTACTATTCCATTCAGTAGTGTACTTTTTATTTGCTTTATTTTGTGGTTGTTTGTGTTGTATAAAGTTGTGTTGTATTTTTCTTCTTCATTCACAAAAATACATTACTTGAGTACATTGACTTTATTTGGCAAACCTGTTTCATGTAATATTAACAAAGTGAGAATCACTTATTGTTAGTTGCATTAAGTGCAACCTTCTTAAATGAGTGAATTTATGACCTTTCAACCTGCCAGTTAATATTACTAATATTATTATTATCATTATTTTATAAATTGTGGGCCCCTCTAGGCTGTAATAATGATAAAATAAAAACTATTTGAAGAACCTTAGATTTAAGGAAGGTATGCCACCAAAATAAAAACATGTAACTAAATGTAGTAAACATTGAGGCAAACATAAAATATTTATAAAACTTGCTATTGGAAAACAGTGGAGTCACTGTCTGTTTTCCTGCAGGACAAAAGTAGACTTCCTTGAGGAAATGGCATCTATCCTGAAAGTTAAAGGATGAATAGGAATGCACCAAATGGGCTAAAGATAAGTGCTAATAAGGAAGAAGCTGTGTACAATCACAGATATGTGAAGTAGGGTGCAGATGGCTCAAAGGTAGTGTAAAATATATCAGCCTTAAAAAATAGAAATCAGATGATCATTGTCACTGTGTTATATGCTTAAGTGTTTGGAGTTTATCTCATGTATCTACCTTCTGCACGCCTCACTCACAAAACTTGTTGTCTAAACAATAAATTAATAAATTCTATGGAATCGTAATAGCTGTAATTGAGATAAAAGTGATTTGGGTATCTAATGCATATGATGAACCTCAACCCTTTAATATCAGGACTTAACGCCCAAAACCAAACTATCCCCTAAGAAATGTGTACTCTCTCTCTTGCTCTCTCTCTGTCTCTCTCTCTCTTTCTCCCTTTTTCTCCCCTCTCACTTACTGGATATCCTTTTGTTTCACTTATTTACTTGCACGTGGCAAAAGTCTATTCAGTCTACCATTGTTATACGTAATGAAGATGTGACCTGTAAAAGACAGACAAAAGTAAGCAGGGGGAAACACAAGTATTTTGCTTGATAAAGAGGTTTATCATGATATTGGGAAGAAAGAATGTAGAGAAGGAGAAGTAAGTAAGGAAACACACCCAAATAAAGAATCTTCAAGAGGAAAAAAAGAGGAATGCTGTATCTCAAAAAGACATGTGACCATAAATTTATTGTTCCTGAGGCAACTCATAGAACTAATGAAAAGAGGTGCACACTATAAAGTACTGCCATAGATCAATACCAGCAGAAGGAAAGGGAAGAGAAGAGAAGGATAGAGGAGGACAAATATTTGGGCAGGACAAGTTGAGTGGTGATACAGGTCCAACACTTGACTCAGCTGACTCCACAGGAAGCTCCAAGGCTTAAATGGTCAGCAATAGTTGAGTTATGTTGCTCAAAAAAGGGCAAGATTTCAGACCTCTACCTGAATGAATTGAGTTCAGGCTGTCCCAGATACAGTGTGACTTTTAGATGAGACTGTTTCTTTGCAACTGAGGTAATCTATGGAGGAGCTGAGAGTTGATGGCCATCTACTGACAGTATTCCTAAAAGCTGGAGAGCTAAGACTTTTCTTGAAGGGAGATATGAGTGAGACACTATGCCCAACTCACTCCCCTCTACTAATCTGCTCTTCAATTAGTTGAAGATGGTTATTGAGTTCCTTAGCAATAATATCTTCCCCAAAGCAAACGTTCACATCTTTTCCATTTCGTTTGCCTTTTATGTTATTCTTGGTCCTAAGGTCTAAAATGGTTTATCCTTTTTCAGTTTAGAAGCCTAAGACTAAACATGGAATTCTAATAACCATAAAACACATCATGGAACACTACAAAGGACAAAACAAACACTTAGCATTAATCAACTTTCTTAAGAGATATAAGAGAAAATTCCTAAGTGAAAAACAGGAAAAAACAATTATTTACATTAAGCCTAGCATTTTAAGGACGTTTGAGTTAAATAGACAAAAAAGATCGAGTTCCTTTTAAAAAATTAACTATGTACTTAAAGGCACTCTGACCCTTGTAAAATCCTTCAACGAAATTAAGGAGCCTTGTTAGCATCTCATTTTAAATGTGTGAACAAAACTACTGAACTAAACTAGAAAATAAAGGTCACTGATCTAACGAATGTGATCCATGGGAATATAGGCTATAGTATTGGTTGGTATAGATTTATAGGTCATTTTCGAGAAAAAGATATAAGTTAAAGTATGTTTCTGTCCAAGGTTGGGCTATATTCATGTAACCGCTGATCTTCAGAACATGCCATCAGCCATCATACAGCCACGTGGAAGTTCTGGAAAGGCTTTCATGTTAACAAAGCATAGAAGAGAGGACATTTATAAAATATATTACCTTCCGATCTCTTTTTAAAATGTTTATGTCACCATTTTTTTCTCTGCTTATCTGAAATTTTACAAGATAAAGATCATACTCACACTTAAGCATGTGATAAAGATTGCTAATTTATAAAATTAGTGAATCCTAATTCTACAAATACTGAGCAGTTTACAAAAGTTGCTAGAGATCTCAACTATAACCTTTCTTATCTATTAAAGCACATAACATATGGTCAAAAAGGAAAAATACATAAACCAAACACAACTACTGAGATTAGAAACCTTAAGCAGTTATCTTCTGTGCATATTATCTGAATCTTCTTTCATACATCTGGCTTCCAAAATGCCCACTAAGGGAACAAATACCAGCAGGTGTAGCTACATATTATGCATTCAAAAATAAAACCTCAATAAAAAGAATCATATTTTCTGCTTTGTGGTTTAAATTTATCTTACATCACGATTTATACCAGATTTCAAATACAGACATTGAATTTCCACAGTGAAAAACAAATGAAATACATATCGCTATTAAGTTTGCAATGTTAGTTTGGTATGTTGTTTGAACTTTTGGACATCTTTTTGAATATAAAGCTTCTGGGCCTAGAAAACTACTTTTAGAAGTTATCATTGCTAAACAAGGAGATTTCTGCACAATGATGTCACTGAGTCTGTTGATACTAAATGAATTTAGTGTTCTTCAGTTAGTCTTAGTGCTATATGATGTGAAACTTATCTATCCTCCTTTTTAATGATAGCCTCACTGATATATTGGTCTAAACATGGATGTGTAGATGACACAAAGATACTACCATTTTTTACAAATAAAAAGTAAAACAGTGGGTATAGTATTGCCTATTCCGCAATGATAAATGACCAGTAATCTACACAATGAATGTATTCCTCTGAAGTAAAATATTTCTAGTATGCCGTAAAGTATGACTTTACTAATAAAAATTAAGAGGAGGATAGGTATTTATTAACAGTTTATTATTATTTATAGATAAGGAATTCTGCCTCTGTTATCCAATATGAGCTCCTTTTTTCCATCCCTGAGAGAAGTCACTAATCAGTGATGGACATCCTCAATACCTGAAGAATTATCCCCATAACCCTTTTTCACCTGGCTTCTACCAACTGGTCAAAATTAGGACATGATTTAAAATCTGTCTTTGATCTTTTTCTACACGATGGCAGTCATCACTTACAAATATAGCTTCTTGTTTAAAGTTGGCTTCATGTAAAATTGGAAAATAAAGTTTATGGCAATTTCTGATTTTCTTCTATACCTCGTAGCACAGTTTTATTTTTAGCATGTTCATCTTAAAATTTCATGCATGTCCCTTTCCATATATCCCTCTGCTCTATCTTGTAATCTTTATATCAAACGTAAGATTGCTTACAGAAATGGCTACTTCCGATTGGTTACATTATAATCTCTATTGGAAATTTATTTTTAAAAATATTGTCAGGTCCCTGTCTCAAAAGATTATTTTTTAGCAGGTTGTATTCTATTGAAAACAGACATTGTGATGAAGCTTATGGTAACAAAGAAATGTGGGAATGCTCTTGGGAACAAGAGGTATAAAGCAGGGAGGGAAGCACGATGAGCAAAGGGAGATGCTAAAAGAATGCTCTGTAGCTAGTATGGCCTTTCAGAGCTATTCCAAACTGAGGTAAGATGCTGGCCTTTGTAGGTTCACAATGACTAATGATGCTGGCTATTCCAGGAATGGGCATGACTTAAGGTAAAACATCTCCTGCTGAGAGCAATTCCCAAAGGGGGGATTTCTGACCTTCTCCATTTTTCCTGCCTCATGACTAGCAACCATGAAAACGTGCTCTGATGGACAGAATTGTAATGACCAAGGATCTCAGATCAAACCTGGGGCCAACCTACAAATTGTGACCTTTGTTTCAGAAGTCTTCCAATTTGGCCAGGAAAATGAGAACACAGGCTACATATCCTGAGGACCCAGGCATAAGGAACTAACTGCCTATAGATATTTCCCTTTACTGGGGACAGTGGCTTCTGAAGCTTACAGACCTACTCATACTTTTCTCCAAGACACTCAGCAATCTCATATAAATAAAAATAATTTAAAATACACACATAGCAAAAGAAACTATTTTTATGGTAAATGATAAAAATGAAGCATTTAGATTCAAAGATAAATTTTCAAATGGGTAGGCCAGTTTAATTCTTCATCCATTTGATAATTATTTACTGAATATCTTTTATGTGCCATACATGGTTCTAGTCTCTGGGGATACCACATTGACAGAACAAGTATACAAACAAACTCTTTGTGGGGTTTACTTTCTACTAGGATATATATTATTTAAGTTGATAGATCAGGATATGTATTATTTAAATAAGTTGATAGATCAATGGAAAATAATAGGGAACACAAATAAAACTGCATACATATTCGTTTAATCTTTCACAAAATTGAGAAAAATAAGCAATGGGGAAAGGACTGTGTATTCAATAAATGGTGCAGGGATAGCTGGCTAGCCGTACGCAGAAGAATAAAACTGGACCCCTAATTTTCACCATATACAAGCATTAACTGAAGATGGATTAATATAAGACCTCACTCTCTAAGAATATTAGAAAAAAATCTAGGAAACACTATTCTGGACATCAACCTTGGGAAAGTATGACTATGTTCTAAAAAGCAATTGCAACTAAAACAATAACTGACAAGTAATACCTAATAAAAGAGCTTCTACACAGCAAAGGAAACTATCAACATAGTAAACAGACAATCTACAGCAAGAGAGAAAAGATTCACAAGCTATGCATACAACAAAGCTCAAATATCCAGAATCTATAAGGAACTTAAACAACTGAACAAGCAAAAAAAAAAAAAACAACCTCATTAAGAAGTGGAAAAAGTACATGAACAGACACTTCTCAAAAGAAGACATACAAGTGTCCAAGAAACATGAAAAAATCCTCCACATCAGTCATCATCAGAGAAATGCAAAGCAAAACCACAATAAGATACCATCTCACACCAATCACAATACTATTATTAAAAAGTCAAAAAACAACAGATGTTGGCAAGGCTGTGGAGAAAATGGAACACTTACATACTATTGGTGGGAATTGAAATTAGTTCAGACCCTGTGCAAAGCAGTTTGGAAATTTCTCACAGTACTTAAACCAGAGCTACAATTCGACCCAGGAATCCCATTACCAGATATATATCAAAAAGGAAATAGTGTTCTACTAAAAAGACAAATGCACTCATATGTTCATCACAGCACTATTCACAATAGCAAAGACATGTAATCAACCTATGTCGTCATCAATGGTTCACTGGATAAAGAAAATGTGGTACATATATATTATGGAATATCATGCAGCCATAATAAACAATAAATTCCTGTCCTTTGCAGCAACTTGGATGCAGCTAGAGAAAAATTATCCTAAGTGAATTAACACAGGAACGGAACACCATAGTGCATGTTCTCACTTATATGTGGGAGCTAAACATTGGAAACATATCGACATAAAGATGGGAAATACTAGAGGGGAGAGAGATAAACGGGAAGGGTTGAGAAACTAACTGCTGGGGACTATGCTCACTACCTGGGTAACAGGATCAACTGTATCCCAAATCTCAGCATCCCGCAATATACCCAGTTAACAAGCATGCACCCATGAACCTAAAATAAAAATAGAAATTAGAAAAAAAAATAGAATATGACATACTACTGACAAATAAAATAGGCATGCTGTGTGTTAATCTCCTCATTAATAAAAAATAATACTGGCTTTGCATCATTAACATAAAGAGGTGTGTGTAAAGTACTCAGACTCTGTTCTTAGTTGATATTAAGTAATCAAAAAGCAATGACTATTATCAAGGTAGCTGATGGGATGGTACAAATGTGGATATTGGAGTAGTTTAACCCTGTCTTGACTATAGCCTGTACTCTACTGTTTTTTTGTTTTGTTTTGTTTTGGTTTTGGTTTTGGTTTTGGTTTTGGTTAAGTGAGAAATTTACCTAAGCTCTCTGAGCATTGAATTTGAGAGAAACACAATGCTGAGTAAATATAGATCATGAATATGGAATGACAAATAATGCTTTAACAAAGACATTTCTGAATAAAAGGATGTATTTTTGACTTTCTGCCCCAATCGATTTGCAGTTCAACATAGGCATCATAACATTATTTATTGATAAATGAGAGGAAACATTGTTTATCATGGCATAGATTCTTTTACTAAACTAAACTATGCCACAGTTTTCTCAGTTGTCTCAGTTGTCTTCCACATTATTAATTTCATATAAGATACTGTCTTCAACCCGCCGGGTCACAGACTCGTCATGTGTGAAAAATATCGAGGGTTTAAAATGTTAACAGAATTTCTGTCACAGAAATGAGTAGACTGGAAAGAAAAATAGTGTGCTGTCTTCAGTGTAAGAAGGTAACTGGCATCTTGTGCTGACATTGTTCTTATGGGACAGAGGGTGACATTTCATGATGAAGATCAGAGAAATAGAAAAATCTCTCCTCCATGTGCGGACCTGCAGGTTTGAGTTTGTTTGTTTGTTTCCTTGCTTTTTGGTAGGAATATGTAGAGGTTTTGCTTTGGAACTGTATTTGTTTAGGGTTGACAAGATTCTAATGTTGAACTGGATATTTGCTTTACATTTCAACCTAATAAAAATTAAACACTTTAGAACAAATCTAATGAGATGTATACATTTCTAATCATTAAAAATGTGTTGATGTTTTAGTAGAGCGAAATAATTCTGAATCTGTAAAATGTTATACAGATAAAGCAAGGACAAAACCATTATTCTAAAATTGAAAAATATATATATTCCAGTTGCACTAATTTTGAAGAAGAAATGTGTATTCTTTTATTTAAGAAAGATTATTTTGGAGACATTTTCAATCATATGTAACAAAACAATAAGAAAACAATTATAGAAAGTGTGATTTTCCTGTGGAGAAGTGGGGTGTTCAAGTACAAAGTCTATCTTTATGAACATATGATGCAACTTGACTTATGGTGGGGTTACATTGGACAAATTCGTCATGAGTTGAAAACACCGGCCGAGCGCGGTGGCTCACGCCTGTAATTCCAGAACTTTGGGAGGTCGAGGTGGGCGAATCAAAGGGTCAGGAGATGGAGACCATCCTGGATAACATGATGAAACTCCGTCTTTACTAAAAATACAAAAAAACTAGCCGGACAAGGTGGCGGGCGCCTGCAGTCCCAGCTACTTGGGAGGCTGAGGCAGGAGAATGGCGTCAACCCGGGAGGCGGAGCTTGCAGTGAGCTGAGATTGTGCCACTGCACTCCAGCCTGGGCGACAGAGCCAGACTCCGTCTAAAAAAATTATATATATATATATATAGCCGGAAATGTACTTAATATACGTACAGAACATCATAGCTTAGCCTAGCCTAGCTTAAATGTGTTCAAAAACACTTGCATTACCCTACAGTTGGGCAAAATCATCTAACACAGAGCCCATCTTATAATAGAATGGTGAGTATCTCGTGTAATATATTCAATACTGTACTGAAAGTGAAAACGGAACAAAGCACGGTTTTTACTGGTGCCTATAGCTTTCACATCATTGTAAAATTGAAAAATTATAAGTTGAAGTCTTGTAAGTCAGGAACTGTCTGTACAGGTTTTAAAACTAAGCAAATTGAAATTTCCGCTGTTGTTTTGTGAAACATGGGTAGGATTTGGGAAAGGACTGAGGAAAAGAGGACATATATATTTAAAAGGGTCTTTTCCCCTTATATACTTCTGTACGAACTCACCTTCACTTGGCTGAATTGGTGGGGCATTTTGGAGGACAGAAGACAGCTGGTCACCATACACAAAACTTCTCAGCGATATCGCAGATGCTTGAGCTAATACAGTGTAGGAAACATCTCAGGGGGAAAAAGGTTGAAAATGCTAAAGAACAGACCTCAGGATTTAAAACTAAAAAGTAAATGCTAGATCTTGAGCAAGCAAACAGCCTTAGAGTTAAAACGTCACTTCTACTTAGAAATGTATGTATACATTCCTAGCTACTTATATAGCTAGATAATAGTGTTGATTTCTCAAGATCTAATAATAAAACCACACACAAAAAAATCAAACAACCTCTTAAATATATGAGCTGCCTTGCTTTTTTTTTAATTTAATTTTATTTTTTTCAAAACTGGAATTAGAATGCTTTTTACAGTATAAAGTTTGAGAACGCAAACTTGAGGATTAGTCTGATTTCTTCCCAGGTTTGCCTCTTACCACATGTGTGACTTTTAATATATTATTTCACCTTTCTGAATCTTAGTTTTCTCATTTTTCCAGTGAACACTAATAAAACATCCCTTTCATGATTGTCATGAGAATTGAATGAAGTAATTTAAGAGAAGCAAATAATCCAGTTAGTGCCTAGGAAATTTTTATCTATTGCTTTATTATTACTATTATTAGTAGTAGCTGTTATTTTATCAACACAATTATGGGGTTTATCAATTTATTAATTAAAACAGATTAACATATGATTTCTAGCTACACTCAGTTAATTTGTTTCAATTTGGCAAAAATTGTGCAAATCCAACCATTTCCAATTTTCCCATGATATTTTATTCCTCATCTCTTTTAAATAGACAAAAAGAAAAGATATTTCCTTTCTTTCTTTTGTGGAATTTTCTTCCTGCAACAGAAGAGAGAAAATTGATGGGAAGAAGAAAGATACTATGGCTTCTGCAATAAACCTGCCCAGATGGTACCAGTGCTTGTACAGAAAACAGAAGAATGAGAATATCCTTGTTTTGGTCCTTTACTGGACATTTAATAAGTATGTGGTTTAAATGAGCTTGTTCTCCATTCAATCTACTAATTGGGTGGATGATAAAGTGCCATTCAGTGATGCATGAAATGTTTCACATTCAGAAACTTATTTATTTGTACATAGGAATATTTTGTCATCTCAAAAGAATAAGTCTGACAACCTTCAGTAGTCATTAATTATTAAGAAAATTACTAACTTAAAGAATACAATACTGTTTCAGAATAGAAAGCTAATTGCTGAACCTCTAAAGCTTTCCTCACCAATCCAGAATACTTAATGTCTAATATTTGAGTTTCTGTCTCAGAAAATAAGATAACTGTTTTAAGTCTCCTAAAAATTCCTCCCACAAATGCTTTCTAAATTAAACTATAATCCCTGCTACCTCCCAACTATTTTTCTTCTTTGTAGAATTATAAGGAAAAAACTGCTGCACTTACACATGCTAAGATATAATTTTCCAAAGCCTGTTCCCCGTCCAATTTTTCTAATAGCTCTGAAAGCCTAATATAGTTCCTATATTCAGGGTATATAAAGCCTGTCAACATTAAAATCATCTCTTTCTTTCTCTGTCTGTCTCTTACCATAACCTAACCTTCTTCTCCATTCTTAGTTTAAAATGTATTTAGCTCTTAGGACATTTCTCAGACTTTTATTCTTTTCAGTATCCTAGAGCTCAAGAATTTAGCTCTTCAAAGTATTAAACTCATTAAACTCACATTTGCTTTGCATTTTAAAATAAATCACTGAATAACTTACTTAGATTTTTTTTGATTAAAGTAGAATATTAAAGGTGCTTCTTTTCATTATATTAACATATATGTTTTATAGTATTTTGACTTCCATCTTGACTTCTGTGTTAGTTTATTCTCACATTGCTATAAAGAACTACCTGAAACTGGTCAATGTGTATAGAAAAGAGGTTTAATTCACTCACAGTACCACAGTCTGAGGAGACCTCAGCAAACTTACAATCATGGCAGAATGCAAAGGGGAACCCAGCATGTCTGACATGGCTGGAGCGGGAGGAAGAGAGAGAGAATGGGGAGTAAACTTTTAAACAACCAGATTTCATAAGCACTCACTCACGGTCACAAGGGAACAGCAAGGGGAAAGAGAACAGCAAGGGGTAAGTCCACCTCCATGATCCAGTCACCTCCCACTAGGCCCCTCCTCCAACACTGGGAATTACAATTCAACATGAGATTTGGGCAGGGACACAGACCCAAACCGTATCAACCTCTACCTTGCTGTTTTTGACAAATATCTCTAATTTTACTTCATTAAATAAGTTGTCTTCAAAAAAAGTATACTCCTATAGTTAACTATTATATATACTTAATAGCAAACATATTCTTCACTAAGTTGTATAAGGAAAGCTTCCATAAGTACTTACATAGATTTTAAGTATAATTATTTTAAAATATATTTTTGAATGTTTTCTTTTTAGATTTCTTTTATAGTCCCAAACAAAAGAAATGGTAACTATTTTATCAGTAAACATGTTATTTATCACACACTTTACCAGTGATTTCCAAAGTTATCCTTTATCAGAACATTAGTGTCAAGAGCTACAGTATATGACACAGGTTGTGTAATATACATAGGGATTTTAGATACTCTATGAAGTGTGGTAGGCATGACACTAATCTTGTTTAGTTCAAGTGGTACAACCGTATTGAAAGATAAATTGCTTTATTAATTTATTGTTAATATTTATTTAACAAATATTTTTAACAATTACTGTGTGTCTAACTATATTCCAGGGAGAAGAAACAGAGAGATCTATAAGAAATATGAATGCTGTCCTCATGAAGTTTATGCTATAATAATAATTAATAATAAAGAGGGCTGTTAATATAAATAATCTCAGTTAACAAAACTCAGTTTTATACATTTAAAAATACACCATTTCTTAGATTTAAAAAAACACTCTGAAAAAAAAGAGAGAAAGTTTATAAATTCCCAATTTCATAAGCACTAGAGCTAAAGTTCAAAACCAGTGTTATGGTTTGGCTCTGTGTCCCCACCCAAATCTCATCTTGAATTGTACTCCCATAATTCCCAGTGTTGTGGGAGAGACCCAGTGGGAGATAATTGAGTCGCTGGGGCAGTTTCCCCCATACTGTTCTGGTGGTAGTGAATAATTCACACAATATCTAATGGTTTTATCAGGGGTTTCCACTTTTGCATCTTCCTCGTTTTCTCTTTGTCTGCTGCCATCCATGTAAGATGGGACTTTTTCTTCATTGCCTTCCACCACAATTGTGAGGCTTTCCCAGCCTCGTGGAACTGTAAGTCCAATTAAACCTCCTTTTTGTAAATTGCCTAGTTTTGGTTAGGTCTTTATCAGCCTCGTGAAAACAGACTAATACAACCAGGTATTCCATTCCAAATTCTGTGTTCCTAAACACTAGACTGTAGCTGCTTATAGAGCATGACTTTGCAAATACTGCAAAAAAAAAAAAAAAAAAAAAAAATTGGATTGCTTGAGATCAGAGGGTTTTTTTTTCTTTTTAAAATTTTTTTCTTTTTTTTTTTTTTTTTTTTTTTTTTTTGAGACGGAGTCTCGCTCTGTCGCCCAGGCTGGAGTGCAGTGGCCGGATCTCAGCTCACTGCAAGCTCCGCCTCCTGGGTTTACGCCATTCTCCTGCCTCAGCCTCCCGAGTAGCTGGGACTACAGGCGCCCACCACCTCACCGGGCTAGTTTTTTGTATTTTTTAGTAGAGACGGGGTTTCACCGTGTTAGCCAGGATGGTCTCGATCTCCTGACCTCGTGATCCGCCCGTCTCGGCCTCCCAAAGTGCTGGGATTACAGGCTTGAGCCACCGCGCCCGGCCGAAAGTTGTATCCTTTCTTTCTAAAATAGTTCCTAACATACTGTATTGCCATAGATACTGCCCAATAAATTAGTGAATAATTGCACAAATATGTGTTCACTACTGAACTAAGAGACAAGTAACTGCAGCTCAGTCAGATCTTGTTTCCTATTACATGAAGATAATTAAGTCAAGCTTAGTGCCTTTCATATTTTTGCTTTCCTCTTTCCTATTTCCATGTCCACTTATTTATCTGAAAACATACCTAATCATCAACTCTTTTTCTAAGACCAAAACCTGTTCAAGGACAATTCCATCAGCTATCACCATGAACTGATCTTTGACCATCCATTACTATCTAGCTCTTTTGTACCATCGACTAGTTCCTTGCTACTGGCTCCACTCTCCTCTTGATTCTCTCCAAACCTAAAACAAGCCTTTATTCACCATAAACTTTCAACTCATTTTCATCTTCCTTCCTCATGTACTTTTCTTAAAGGGTAGTTCATAATCACCACTTCCCTATTTCTTTCCCATAATTTACATTTCTAATCAGACTCCAAGTCCTGATGACTTCACATTTTTAAATATTTTGCCATCAAATCAGCATCTACTCATTCACTCACCCTGTTTATCAAATAACATCTTAGAGTTTAATTCTTCCTCTCTCTCACTCTTTACATAAAATAAATCATCAGCACTGTTAATTTTCTCTCTTTTACTGAATCTATCCACTTCTTTCTGTTTTTAATGCTATGATTCTATTTGAAGTTGCATTTCCTCCGCCCCCACCCCTCCCTGAATTATTTCCATAGCCTCCCTACAGGTCTCACTGCATTTTCTATTTTCACCTTCTCACTCTAATGAGAAGACTATTTGCTAGAATGTTACTAAGACACCCTTTCTACTATTCCTATCAGAAGAATATGTAGAATGTGTAGCTATATTTTGAAAATAATTCAACATTGCAAAGTAAAACACCATGCTTCATATGGTCTAATTTCTGGTGCTAGAGCCAGATGCTCCATATCAGCTTTCCTGCTAAAATGTATTAGTTTGTTGGTTTTTTCAGTAAGGGAGGGCAGGATAACAAAATAGCAAGAACTGTTCCATTGAGAAGAGCATTTTATGCAGCATGAATACTTTTTTCCTCCCTTTCAGTAGTGGGTAGGTGAAGTCAAGTGTTCCTACTTCCTCGTCACTTTACTCCTAAACTCAGAAAGCCCCATTGAATTCTGATAAGTCTTCATACCATTGATGGGTGTTGCAATATGGGCATGTAAAATAAAGAAGAGACAGTGACACTGAGAGTGCAGCAACTGTGATTTCCACCTCCTGTTTTAGCAAGGGTGGATATGTTTCTCAGATGAGCAGAAGAGGTGAGCTTGCACAAAGTATCTGCAACAAGAGGGTATGGGATAGTAGAAAAGTTGTAAAAATGTGGTACAAAGAGCATTTCACTTTGCTAAGCTCACTCAAATCAGAGAACAGTACAGGGAGCTGTGTTGTGAGATCGCCTGAAAATCATCAAACATATCCAGAGAGAAAGACAGCATTTTGGATGCCATCAGCACTCTGAAAGCCAATGGCAAGGCAGAGGTAGATGAAAAAAATCAACAAAAGAGAGATCTGAAAACTTGCATCCAATGTGTTTTTCTTATCCGTCTTTGACATTTTTCTCTTATTCCTCTCCCGTTCCCTGTTTCTGCAGCAGACAGGACATCCATACAGAGAACAAATGGGAACGAGAAGCAAGAAAGTAACTAGGTCACCAAATTCCTGCTTCTGCCCTGCTGGTGACTTACCAAAGCCAGTAAGAACCTGGCTCTTGGAGTGTTTACCATGACAGAGGGAAGATATAGTATTTAAATATTAAATATTAAATATGATATTTAAAATTTAAATATTAAAATAATTAGAATTTACCAAATACCTGCCAAAATTTATGTTCTCTTTTACCAGCTACACAATCAATGAGGTTTCAAATGTTAAAGTTAACATTAGTTAATCTGGTTTAAATATTGTGGCTTTTTATACATTATTAAATCATTAAATTGAGATTATTTAATTTGCATCTGTTAGATCGTTATAAAAGGAAATCTATAAATTAATTCCCTTGCTTACATTGCTTCTATTATGGCTGTAATAGAATCTAAGCAATTTTTTTTTTATTGTAGACAACCTCATAATTTATTACATGCCTTTTTTCATAGCTTTATTTTCCTATATCTTCCATTTGCATTGTGTGGTCTAACTGTACTGATTTCTAACTGCATCTTGAATAATATGCCTTCTTCTTGCATCAGGTCCTGACATATGCTGTTCCCTATGCCTGAAATACCACTTTTAATCCAGCTCACTCTTCCAATTTACAGGTCTGTCTTTGTTTTCACTTAGAGAGAAATGACTTTTTTGAAACTCTAATCTAGATTACCTCCCCCTTTTATGTTCCTCTGTAGCATCAAGTACATCCTGTTTGTCAAATTCATCATATTTGAAGTTACTACTTCAGTGTTTTTCTTCCCAGCCAAAACTGTTAAGGAGAGGAAAAATGTCATCCTTTCTTTATTATTAAATTCCCACTTTCTAGCATAGTGTCTGGTAAATAATAAGCGTTTCACCAATTTCCTGTTTTACAAATTCATTAATGGTGGGTAACTGAACAGTTCTATTTACCTTGGGCTATCAAAGATCACAAACAGTGCAAATTGAGACAGAAACAAAACAAAACACAGGTATTAGAGACTCAGTAATCAGAAGGCATCACCCAGTGAACTCATATTAAAGCAACGTCATAGAACAATGTGAGATTTTTTTTTAGTACAAAGTATTGTTAAACTTCTCAAAACGAATGTCTAAAGAGTCATTAGCATATATTAATTGTTGTTTTAAAGGATGCATAATTTTACAGTTTCCAAGTCTCACCAACCTCTGCATAAAAATAAAATCACATTAGAAAGAAATAACTCAAATATCCCTAGAACTTTGTGCACAGCTACATAAAAAGTATTTTAGATTTTTTCTCTTAAATTTTTTCATTTCTGAGGGTCTCAAGTTGCTACAATGCATAAAAATCCCTATACATTCTTTCACTTCTGTTCACCTTACTGGTGTCTGTTATCCACGAGATCATCTGAAAGCAGAGCCTCTAGATAGCTACAGATTTCTATCCCCTTCATGGGAAAATAGTGGAACTAGGTCCTTCAGCTTCAGTCTGAAGACTATGTAAAGGGATACAGTTAGCTGATTAAATATTATTTGGGAAGCAGCATCACAATGTCCCTCTAGTTTCCTGAATTTTCTCTGGTGCCAGAATATGAACATCCTCTAATTGACCACTTGTTTTGAAGCACTAGATGTGGATAGATAACTAGGGCTGCTTATTGGAATAACACACCAAACAAACTAGACATATCTGAATCTTAGTTTTACTCCACTGCAATTACCCACCACACTAGAACTGCTCAATTTGTAAACTGCACACAATCATATAGATATGTTTGAATAACAAATATAAAAAATCTATTTAATGTACCATGCAAAAAAACCTTCACTGAAAGGACCTATCAAAGGAAATTATTTTAACTAAATATTGTATTGGGTATAATAAATGCATATTTCTTTCCCAAAATATGGCATTCATGTAGCTTTTCTATCTCTAGGATATCACATCAAAATTGTGATAAAAACAAACATCCTCTACCACAGAGTAGAATTAACACTTACCAAGTGTCACACTGTATTATATATTCTAATGGACACTTTTCCTTTGTTAAATTATCTTCCCTAAACACAGTGCAAAAAAAATTATTGTTAGCTCAATTTTCTATTTAATATCTGCATAAAAGAACTGCCATTTTGATGGAGCTTTAGTAGCTAGTGGAGGTACTGCTATTCGTGCTCTG
>NW_012108586.1:394026-396678 GCF_000951045.1 Mandrillus leucophaeus | reverse complement strand
CTTATCAGCTCAAGGAGATTTTGGGCTGAGACGATGCGATGGGGTTTTCTAAATATACAATCATGTCATCTGCAAACAGGGACAATTTGACTTCCTCTTTTCCTAATTGAATACCCTTTATTTCTTTCTCCTGCCTGATTGCCCTGGCCAGAAATTCCAACACTATGTTGAATAGGGGTGGTGCCCTCTCACCATTCCTAATGAACATAGTACTAGAAGTCCTGGCCAGAGGAATCAGGCAAGAGAAATAAACAAAGGCATCTGAGTAGGAAAATGAGTCAAACTGTCTCTCTTCACTGATAACATAATTCTATACTAAAGGCTCTGCCAAAATGCTCCTAGAATTGATAAACAACTTTAGTAAATTTTCAGGATACAAAATCAATGTGCAAAAATCAGTAGCATTTCTATATACCAACAACATCCAGGCTGGGAGTGAAATCAAGAACACAATTCCACTTACAATAGTCACAAAGAAAATGATATACCTAGGAATACAGCTAACTAAGGAGGTGAAAGATATCTGTAAGGATAATTACAAAACACTGCTGAAGGAATTCAGAGATGACACAAATTAATAGAAAAGCATTCCATGTTCATGGATTGAAAAATGAATATCATTAAAATGGCCGTACTGCCCACAGCAATTTGCAGATTTGCAAATTGCAGATTTGCAAAGCTATTTCTATCAAACTCCCAGCGTCACTCCTCACAGAATTAGGGGGAAAAAAAAAAAAAAAAAACTTTTCTAAAATTTATATGGAACCTAAAAAGATCCCGAATAGCCAAAATGACCCTAAGCAAAAAGAACAAAGCCTGAGACATCACACTGTCTGACTTCAAACTATACTGTAAAGTCACAGTAACCAAAACAGCTTGGAGTTGGTACAAAAACAGCCACATAGACCAATGGAATAGCATAGAAAGCTCAGAAACAAAGCTGCACACCTACAACCATCTGATCTTCCTGAAGTCTGACAAAAACAAGCAATTGGGAAAGGACTTTATATTTAATACATGATGCTGAGATAACTGGCTACCTTTATGCAGAACATTGAAGCTAAGCACCTACCTTTCACCATATACAACAATTAACATAAAATGGATTAAAGATTTAAACTCTTCAGTTTATAATATAAACTTCTTTGTTTTTTTTTTTGTCACTATAGACTTCAGAGCAATTCTTAATTTTATTTTGATTTTGACGTTTACTATTTTTTTTAAAAAATATGTGTTAGTGCGTGCGCATTTTATTACATTTTCAGGAAGAAAGATTCATTTCAATATCTTCACAGGTATTGAAATTACATAGAAGACAAGGTTAGGCAAAATCAGTGCGTGGAGCACTAAAATAACCTTAATTAAGAGATTTTTTAAAACGTGAAGAATCCCTTGTATAGTTAATTTTAAACTTCTTTGTGTGGCAGAAAAAAATAGTAAATAATTTTTTTTTTAAGTCACTACATTGACATTGCCAATAAAAATAGAAGAAAGAAAATGCTAAGAACTTTGAGGATATTAATAAATAAGTTGTAGTAGTATAAACTACCTGAAATGAGGTAAATGGTCTTACATTTTGTGTTCAAACAATTAGGTTTATAAAGGAGTTTTTCCTATTAACAGGTCCATCAAAAAGGAGATTTATCCATAAAACATAAACACATGTAGGATTCATCTCTGTTTCAGTTTGTTCTTACAGTCATTTTTTTCAAACAAAATTGAAAGAATATGGAACTGGGTGTTGGTACTAAAGTATTTATTTATTTATTTATTACACTTTAAGTTCTAGGGTACATGTGTACAACATGCAGGTTACATACGTATACATGTGCCATGTTGGTGTGCTGCACCAATTCACTCGTCATTTACATTAGGTATATCTTCTAATACTATCCCTCCCCCCTCCCCCCACCCCACAACAGGCCCCGGTGTGTGATGTTCCTCTTCCTGTGTCCAAGTGTTCTCATTGTTTACCCCCTATGAATGAGAACATGCGGTGTTTGGTTTTCTGTTATTGCGATAGTTTGCTAAGAATGATGGTTTCTAGCTTCATCCATGTCCCTACAAAGGACGTGAACTCATCCTTTTTTATGGCTGCATAGTATTCCATGGTGTATATGTGCCATATTTTCTTAATACAGTTTATCATTGATGGATATTTGGGTTGGTTCCAAGTCTTTGCTACTGTGAATAGTGCCATAATAAACATATGTGTGCATGTGTCTTTATAGCAGCATGATTTATAACCCTTTGGATATATACTCAATAATGGGATGGCTGGGTCAAATGGTATTTCTAGTTCTCGATCCTTGAGGAATCGCCACACTGTCTTTCACAATGCTTGAACTAGTTTACAGTCCCACCAACAGTGTAAACGTGTTCCTGTTTCTCTACATCCTCTCCAGCACCTGTTGTTTCCTGACTTTTTAATGATTGCCATTCTAACTGGTGTGAGATGGTATCTCATTGTGGTTTTCCAAGGATATGAACAGACACTTTTCAAAAGAAGATATTTATGCACCCAACTGACACATGAAAAAATGCTCATCGTCACTCGCCCTCAGAGAAATGCAAATCAAAACCACAATAAGGTATTCAAGTTTTAAATTAAGGATGTTCAAACTGCAACTTAATGCCTTTCACAGTAAATTG
>NW_012108586.1:391948-393976 GCF_000951045.1 Mandrillus leucophaeus | reverse complement strand
TAGGATTATGACTTCCAGCTCCATGCATGTTATTGCAGAGGATATGATTCCATTGTTTTATTTATTGCTGTGTAGTATCCCATAGTTTCTATGTTCCACATTTTTTTTCATCCAATCCACTGTTGATGGGCACCTGGGTTGATTCCATGTCTTTGCTATTGTGAATAGCGTCATGATAAATATAAGAATGCATGTATCTTTTTAATAGAAAACTTTATTTTCTTTTGGGCATATACCCAGTATTGGGACTGCTGGATTCAACGGTAGCTCTGTTTTAAGTTCTTTGAGAAATCTCCAGATTGCTTTCAACAATGGCTGGATTAATCTACATTCCCACCAAACCATTCCCTTTTCTCCACAGCCTGACCAAAATCTGTTTGTTTTTTGACATTTTAATAATAGCCATTCTGACTGGTATGAGATGATACCTCATTGTACTTTTAATTTGCATTTCTCTGATGATTAGTGATGCTAAACATTTTTTTCATATGTTTGTTGGCTGCTTGTAGGTCTGTTTTTGAGAAGTGTCTGTTCATATTCTTTGCTCATTTTTAATGGGGTTGTCTATTTTGCTTGTTGATTTAAGTTCTCTATGTATTCTGGATATTAGACCTTTGTTGGATGCATAATTTACGATCACCTTCTCTCATTCTGCAGGTTTTCTATTTGGTCTGTTGATACTTTGTTTTGTTTTGTAAAAACTCTTTCGTATAATTACATCTCACTTGTTTATTTTTCTTTATGTTGCAATTGCTTTTGGAGACTTAGTCAAAAATTATTTGCCAAGGTTGATGTCAAGACAAAATACTAGCAAATAGAGCCCAGCAGCACATTAAAAAGTTAATAGAGCCCCACCAAGTAGACTTTAGTCCTGGAAGGCAAGGTAGGTTCAATATACGGGAATCAATAGATGTGATTCACCACATAAACAAAACAAAAGCAAAAACCATATGACCATCTCAATAGATGTAGATACAGTTTTCAATAAAATTCAACATCCCTTCATGATAAAAACCTCAACAGACTACGCATTGAAGGAACACACTTCAAAACAATAAGAACCATCTATGACAAACTGACAACCAATGTCATACTGTATGGCCAAAAGTTTGAACCATTCTCCTTGAGAAAAGGAACAAGACAAGGATGCCTACTCTCAAAATTCCATGATGATGATGATGATGATGATGATTATTATTATTATACTTGAAGTTCTAGGGTACATGTGCACAACGTGCAGGTTTGTTACATATGTACACATTTGCTATGTTGGTGTGCTGCACCCATTAGCTCATCATTTACATTAGGTATATCTCCTAATGCTATCCCTCCCTGCTTCCCCCACCCCACAACAGGCCCCGGTGTGTGATGTTCCTCTTCCTGTGTCCAAGTGTTCTCATTGTTTAATTCCCCCCTATGAATGAGAACACGCGGTGTTTGGTTTTCTGTTATTGCGATAGTTTGCTAAGAATGATGGTTTCTAGCTTCATCCATGTCCCTACAAAGGACATGAACTCATCCTTTTTTATGGCTTCATAGTATTCCATGGTGTATATGTGCCACATTTTCTTAATACAGTTTATCATTGATGGATATTTGGGTTGGTTCCAAGTCTTCGCTACTGTGAATAGTGCCATAATAAACATATGTGTGCATGTGTCTTTATAGCAGCATGATTTATAATCCTTTGGGTATATACTCAATAATGGGATGGCTGGGTCAAATGGTATTTCTAGTTCTAGATCCTTGAGGAATTGCCACACTGTCTTTCACAATGGTTGAACTAGTTTATAGTCCCACCAACAGTGTAAACATGTTCCTGTTTCTCCACATCCTCTCCAGCACCTGTTGTTTCTTGACTTTTTAATGATCACCATTCTAACTGATGTGAGATGGTATGTCATTGTGGTTTTCCAAGGATATGAACAGACACTTTTCAAAAGAAGATATTTATGCAGCCAACTGACACATGAAAAAATGCTCATCATCACTGGCCACCAGAGAAATGCAAATCAAAACCACAATAAG
>NW_012108586.1:389992-391898 GCF_000951045.1 Mandrillus leucophaeus | reverse complement strand
CCCAAAATATGGCATTCATGTAGCTTTTCTATCTCTAGGATATCACATCAAAATTGTGATAAAAACAAACATCCTCTACCACAGAGTAGAATTAACACTTACCAAGTGTCACACTGTATTATATATTCTAATGGACACTTTTCCTTTGTTAAATTATCTTCCCTAAACACAGTGCAAAAAAAATTATTGTTAGCTCAATTTTCTATTTAATATCTGCATAAAAGAACTGCCATTTTGATGGAGCTTTAGTAGCTAGTGGAGGTACTGCTATTCGTGCTCTGTGCATGATTCTAACAATTTAAGAACAGATGTAATTAGTACAACACTCATTTTAACTATGCTTCTTATAATATTATTAATATACTTGAGGAAGTTGTCTGCCTAAGATCTTTCCCTTTCCCCAAGATATGAACCCTTAATATCCTTTTTTTTTTTTTTTCCATTCTTCTCTTTTAACTAACATTTGTAATGTAAATCAAATTAACTGGAAGCTTGGCCAAGATTTATCCTTTCAGGATTCTGTTTCTCCATCTAAAAATTGTGGGGGATGTAACAGATGAGCTCTGAGATACCAGTCACTACTCTCTTCTATGAAATATTCTTCAGCAGCTAAACTGATGGTGTAATGTTCCAAGAAATGTTTCCCACCATTATGTTGTGTTGAATTGTACACATTTTTTTTATCTCCTTTTCATGATAAAGAAATTGTCAATGCCATCAGATGTTGCTAAATAAAATTACTAATATTGTTATTATAAGACACTGTGGTGAAAAGTCCATGACTGCACAAGAATTTTTGATCTGAACAGAGCACTCATGGGAAATCACAGAAGCTAGAACACTGCTCAATTTTAGGGTGTGTCATACACATCTGAGTTAAGGTGAATAGGAAGTCCTCTGGCTGTTCAGGTCACAAAATTCTATGATATATGAAGTGTCCCTGAAAACATCTCAATGTACACTCTGGTCCATGTAATATGAGTAGAATTTCTTTATCACCTGAATCCAACAGTGATCTTAAGACTAGGTTAGGGTTGTAAGTGAAACAAATCAATATAATTAAGCCATCCTTAGAACTCACCAGGAGTGATAGGGAAGAAAGTTTTATCTTCCTTATGAAATGGAAATTATTCAAATGCATGCTGCAGTTACCAGCATTTGTCTTGCTATCACATAGAAAGACACTCAAGATTTGTTGTATCCATCTGTGTCATGCAAGCCTGTAGATGTGTGTCATGCAAGCCTGTACATGTGTGAGCATATGCATGTGTAGGAGGTGTCCCTGTGTCCTTCATTGTTATAACCCTTCAGTTTATTAATTTATTTTTAAATTTTAGATACAGGGGATGTATGTGCAAATTTGTAACATGAGAACATTGCATGATACTGGGATTTGAAGTATAGATCCCATCATCCTGGTAGTGAGCATAGCACCCAATAGGTAGTTTGTTTTTGTTTAGTTTTTGTTTGTTTGTTTGTTTGTTTTCCTTTGAGACGGAGTCTCGCTCTGTAACTCAGGCTGGAGTACAGTGGTGTGATCTCGGCTCTCGGGTTCATGCCATTCTCCTGCCTCAGCTCCCAAGTAGGTAGGACTACAGGCACCTGCCACCACGCCCGGCAATTTTTTTGTATTTTTAGTAGAGACGGAGTTTCAACGTGTTAGCCAGGATGGTCTCGAACTCCTGACCTCGTAATCTGCCCTCCTTGGCCTCCCAAAGTGATGCAATTACAGGCGTGAGCCACTGTACCCAGCCCCAATAGGTAGTTTTTTAATGCATCCCCCTTGCTCCACCTTTTAGTAGTCCGCAGCATCTATTGTTCCCTACATTTATGCTCATATGTGCCCAGTGTTTAGCTCCCACTTATAAGTGAGAACATGCAGAATTTTTCTGTTTCTGTGTTAATT
>NW_012108586.1:347215-385232 GCF_000951045.1 Mandrillus leucophaeus | reverse complement strand
CCCTCAGAGAAATGCAAATCAAAACCACAATAAGGTATTCAAGTTTTAAATTAAGGATGTTCAAACTGCAACTTAATGCCTTTCACAGTAAATTGCATGCAGACTGTTTAAACAATTTTTTTAAAGTTCTCAAAAATTAAAAAATCATGTGAAATGTTAAGCTTTCCTGAAATACCATTATGGCCTTTAGTCAGGACCCACTGTGGGTACCTATCAGGTTTTCGAAACCAAAGAGAAAAAAACATTGGACATTTTTGATTTTAACACTTGAACCTGAAAGAATACCAGACTTAGATTATTAACTAGTCAAATGGCTTTGTTTTCTCTAGCAGCAGGTATTCAACTCGATTCAGCTATAAACTGTAATGACATGAAAATAATTCTATTCTACCTTTGAGGAAATATGGAGGCATGATTGGGGTAGAGAAAAGGAAAAATAAAACTAATGCCAATGTGTATCATCTTCATAAATATCCTGTTAAATATCCTCATGTTATTTTTTTTTCTTTCTTCCTATGTCTAGGCACTCATAGCCAAAATATCTTTGCAAAATTTAATGGAAAAGGGGGAGAAGGATGGGAAATGTTAATAGTTAGGTTAAGTATGAAACTCTACATCCTGTTTGTTACATTAAACTTTGATGTGGTGGTGTGCTTTTATGTTGCAGATTTCTACTCTATTTGAGATGATACCAGAATAAACATTTTTACTCTGGAGAAAAATCTTGTCAACTCCAAATGTCTTGGCAAGAAACTTTGAGGATGATAATAGTGATAATAATAATAGCAAAAATAAAGCCAATGTTTTTTGAGTGCTTAATATGAGCCAGGACTTTATGTATATTATGTCACTAGATCTTTTCAGAAACTTCGTGGAAAGCAATGCTATCGTTATCATTGTAGAAAAGAAAACTAAGAATCAGGGGAGTTGATTATTTTGCTTATACTCACTGTGTTAGTAAGTGCTGAACTATTAATAGAATATGAAATTATGTAGTCTTGTTCAAGAGCCCATGAGCCTAACAATTATGTTGTTCTGCCTATCTATATTAACCAGTTTTAATACTCTTATGTAGCAAGTTTGACCATTGTTGATCACAATATTCTCAATCTGAAACTTCACTGAGATCACTTTATACTGACCCGATGGTAATGTTTGACTATGTTACCTGGCTTCCCTTTCTCTCATTATCAGTCACATATGAACATCATGTCCTGAAAGTCTCCAGCTCCACTAACATGGGTCAGTATCCTAGGTCACATCAACCCTTTTCTTCTCCCATCTCACCCAGTGGATTCAATGTTTCTAGTTTTGAAATTTTACCTGCAATAGAACACAAAGAATACCTATCAGTATAAATACCGAAGGTATTTTGATATTACATACAATTAGTAATCACTTGAAAACAATCAAATGATATCATTTATCTTTATCTTAAAGATGCAACTTCTAAATGTAACCATGCAATATTTGCAATTATATTTCATATGAGAGTAGACACTTAAGATTACATGAAGAATCAGTAAGGCAATGTGAGCTTTGTCTTAAAAGTCCTTATATAATACAGAGTGGAGAATTTATAGCATTGAAATAGCACTTAACATACTAGGTTTCAATAATAACTCTTTTCCTTTATTTATAGAATGTGTTCATTCAGTTGCTATTGCATTAAACTTCTAAAGCATGAACCCAATAAGAAACATTATGGCTTATTAATTTTAACTCAGTCCCTTTCACTTTTTGATGAATAATACAACTTCTTGTCTAATACACATAAAACAGAATCTAAAAATATTACAATAGTGAAGTATAATTCTGCTATTTTATCAGATTTTTTCTTAATTTATACTTCCCCTTCATTTATATTTCTTTGTTCATTTATCTTTCTAATACTGCTGAATGGAGTTTTAAAAAGTATTCCAAAATTGGTGCTTCAATCAAAACCCGTGCTTCTTTCAGCTAATGCTTCACACGTACTACTTTCCAAACCAGCGTCCTTTTGCTTAAACTGTCACATTTTAAAATAATTAGACACTTGCCATCCACTGGCTATAGAAGTTCATGAATTAATTGACTTGAATGTTTTGGATTTCTTTGATCTAAGCTATTTTCTCTGTAATACTGTGATTTACCTGACATTAAAGGGCAAACTAAGCAATGCGTTTCTGGAACTACATTCACATAATACAGCAGCAGTATACCAATAAGTGGTATTAATTGCAACTGGGATATTTACATGGAAGCAGGACACAAATATAACATTTTGGGGATATATCAAATGCCAGAAATTATTATTAGAATTAGGCCAATGGAAGATATAATCATTTGGTTCTATTCTGCAAATGTAGTTTAACACTCACTATATCCAGGAATTTGGGAGCAAATCAGAAAAATGTCTATGAGTGTAAATGAAGAAAATGAAAATGGGTATAGTCTGAATGTAGCTCCTCCTACTCCTTTTATTATGGCGAGAGAAAATTTTCTCTTTTAATATTCACCTTTTCACTTTAAAATTAAAGGCCAAAAAAGGCAAATAATTGAGAATAGGAATTAATACAGGTTAAGGTAACTGAATTTTTCCAATCATAATTTCAGCCTAGGTAAATAGATGTAGAAAACATAATTTCAATTATTTGCCTTTATGATTAAGAAAAATTTGATACAAACATATACTTGTAACTAACGACACTCACTACCCCACCCTTCTAGCTTTATATATCTTTTTTATATACTCACTGGCTTGCTTGCACAAGGATTTTATCTTCCTACAGAATTTGAAGGCAGAGGCATTCATTATTATAAACTTTGCACCAAGAACACAGAGAAAGCATTAATCCATTTGTTAATTCCCATTGTATATTTTCTTGCAATATTTACTAGTTTGTATTTCTCTTCACTTGCATTATGATTCACATTCCAAACTGATCATTACCTCCCAAACTGTATCATACACATATTTCTAAAATTCTGTCTTCTTCATATAAGGGCCCTTTTAAAAACCGCTAATTATGAGAATCATACAATAGTATTACAATAATATAGGAGGAAGAGAAAATAATTTGAAGGAAAATAAATCCAAATTTTTGTTCAATAAACAAATTAGATTGACCCAAGCATGAGACATAATGGACTAATGGTGAGGGAGAGGGAAAAAAAGTGGGACCATGTGTCAGACATGTGACCCTAGAAAAACAAATCAAAATCTTTTTATATGGATTAATACGGAATGAATAAAAAATTATCTTCCTTTCTGAGATCATAAGCTTGAACATTATGTAAAATTTCTGATGCTAGAGACTATCTTTCCAACCTTAATATAAAAATCACACAGAAGTGTTCAAATGTAGAAGACAGCAGAACTGATGAACAAGGAAAGACAAATTCATCAGTTCATTGTTTCAAAATCTAGATGTACCTGTGCCTGAACTCTGAACTTTCTAATCAAGAAAAGCCAATAATTTTGTAAATGATGTTATGTTAGTTACATTTAATTGGATTTCTGTCCCTTGCAAACGAAGGTATCTTGGCCAAAAGTTGAATGGAAGTGGGACAGGTACAGAAAGTTAGGTCATTTGTGACCCACAGAATGATCTAGACCTAGCTGACAATAATACTGCTTGTGATTAATACAAAGGAGACAAAGGCAACCAAAAAGGTCTGCAGCTTGTCTGAGCCACTACATACTAGATCTCAGAGCAGCTAAATATTAAACCTCATAAGACATAGGATAAGAACAGTGGATACACACTTTTCCTATGTTGAGATTTGCACAGTAGATGTACCGAAGTGAAGGCCATCATGGTTTCCACCATGTAAGAGACTGTCAATTTCCAATTCCATGGGAGTCACCTTATTCAGTTGGGCATGCTTTCGATTACTCATCATGGTAGTACTTATTTCTCCACACATTATCACATGCATTTTTAAAACCTGCAGCACCCTTTTTTCTTTCCACTTGCTTAGCAGAATTCTCAGTATTTTTCTAAGTGTTCATTTCAAGTCCTACTTGAGTTAAGTTAGACTTTATCACGAATAATAAAGTTTACAATGATAATTATTTTATCATCAAATATTTGCCTCGTAATTACAATAATAACTAAAACTTCCAAAGTACTTATCATGGATCAGATATTGTACTAAGCATTTTACATTTCTTAACTCATTTAAAATTTACAACTGTCTTAAAAGGAAACAAACTTTATAATCAGCACCACAATATTTAATACTTAAGGAAAAAAGCCAACTAAAGTGTAATAGTTATATTCTCTAACCACACAGTGAGCTTCTAATGAAAAAATGTAGGTAAATTATTGTTTTACTTTTAATTTCAAAGTAACACAATATTGGACATATAAGTGATATTAAAGCACATTTTCAATAGATTATACCTTGATCCAAGAAAAAGAAAAAGAAAAAGGTATGGGATTGCTTCACCAAGAACCTCAGTTTCCTGTTCTGTCATAACAAACTATCATAAATTTAACAGCTTAAAACAATATGAATGCATTATCTTATTATTTATATTGGTCAGATGTCCAGGTACAGTGTGGCTCAGCTGAGTCCCATGCTTAGAGTCTCACAAGGCAAAACTCAAGGTGTCAGCTGGCCTGTTCCTTTCTGGAGGTATGGGGATGAATGGCTTTACCAGCTAACTGAGGTTGTTGGCCAAATCTAGTGTATGTAGGATAGAGATCTAGGGGTCACCATCTTCTTGCTGGCTGCCAATTGGTACCACCTTTAACCCCTACAGGCTTGTCTCTAGTTCTTAAAACTACGACGGCACATCTGAGAGTCAATAATGGAAGATTAAATTGTTCTCATTCTTAGAATCTGCACTTTCTCTGCTCCACCTCTTCTGTCTCCTGTCAGAAAAAGTGCTCTGATTTTAAGGGTTTACATAATTAGATTGGAGCCACCAGGGTAATTCAGGAAAATCTCCCTATTTTAAGGTTTATAACCAAAATTACCTCTGCAAAGTCCCTTTTGCCAAGTAACGTAATAGATTCATAGGTTCAATTCATGGATTAAAGCATGGACATTTTTGAGAGACCATTCTGCCTTCTGCACCAGGTACTCATTTTTGTTTTCTTTAACTCATACATTGCTAATATAATTTTTTTGAATAAGCATTGGAGTTTATGTCCAAAATATCTGCAATACTACAGAGTATATAAGAGTAAATGTAACTATTGGCAAGGAATACATATAATGTTTCTGCTGTGGCTTTAGCTTTTAAAAAGTTGTTTCTGAAAAAAAGCTATGCCATTCCAATTAGAAAAACAAAACTTGTTAAAGTTATTAAAATGCTCTTTGTGAAGCAGTAATTCCAAATTGTTAAGGGTATTGTATGAAATATTTTGAAAGATCTTTCTCTCAAACTAAAAACATACTGAGTTAACTATTTTATAATTAGAGTTCAGTTATTTTAACAAACATTTAATTTTTTTTTTTTTTTTTTTTTTTTTTTTGAGACGGAGTCTCGCTGTGTCGCCCAGGCTGGAGTGCAGTGGCGCGATCTCGGCTCACTGCAAGCTCCGCCTCCCGGGTTCACGCCATTCTCCCGCCTCAGCCTCCGAGTAGCTGGGACTACAGGTGCCCGCCACCTCGCCCGGCTAGTTTTTTGTATTTTTAGTAGAGACGGGGTTTCACCATGTTAGCCAGGATGGTCTCGATCTCCTGACCTCGTGATCCACCCGCCTCAGCCTCCCAAAGTGCTGGGATTACAGGCTTGAGCCACCGCGCCCGGCCAACAAACATTTACTAAACGCCCTAACCGATTGTAATGAAGAAGAGAAAAACTAACATTTATAGACATTACTCTCAATGAACTTACAATTTAATTATAATATAGTGGTTATAGAGGAAGACAAACAAAACCATTAATGACTTCATACCAAAAAGAAGATTAAATATTTACTTTATGACCTTTAAATTTCTCTTGTCTTTCCTTTTCCTCTTTAGGAGGCATTTATTAATATTATCCTCTCTTCTGTTAAAAATAAAATTTCACTCCTGACCACTGCTATGTAAAATTAACACCATAGGATCACAGAATTGACAGAGATATTAGATCTTGCAGGTCCAACCTCCTCAATTTATAAGGCATAACTGAACCTTTTTCCTGCTTGCAAGCTCATTAAAGAATAAGTGCTTCAGAACAAAAGATTTGCCCAACCCAGTCAGATTCAAGAGCTATGTAACACAGTGTTAGATCTCCGAACAGGAGGGTTTAAAAGAACATGGTTGCTCTTCACATTTTCTATTTCAAAATACGAGTCATGCCTATGTTCTATGTTCCCCTATTTGTTAAATTTCAAAATTTCAAAACTTTTAAAGAAATTGGGGAAACAGTTCTTCCTTATGAATGACTTTCTGCACATTTTGTAAAATGTTTAGCTACCCTCGATTTCACCCAATAAATACCACTAATTGGAGTGACAAATTTCCCCTTTGTCTCATCCAAAAAAATCAGAGAAAAACCTGTATTTTTTCTAAGTCTTCACAGGTGGATGGGTACTAATCATATTAACTAAGTATGATGGAAAATACATCAGTTTCTGTTTTACTATTAATGATTTAGAATATTTTGTGTGAATGAAATAGAAATCTAACTGGGAAATTCCAATGTTCATTTAAATATGTCACAAAGGGCAGAATATAATAAATAAGCGTTAAAGACAGAACATGTGACTATTACTGTGAATTCAGATTTTAACCTGGGCAAAACACACCGTTTAAAGTTGCAATGTCACTATACAACAATAATTCCCCAATCACGAAAGATACTTCAAGAATGAAAGTTATGGCACCCTAAATATTGTGATATTCTTCTTTAATTACTCATTTCATATAAATTCACAATGAGGAAAGATCAGAAGTTTCTAGAAATAATATATTTTTTTCTTTTAAGGCAAGTATATATATTTTTAGTTTTATGACTTTTATTCACATCAAATAGGTGTTTGCTGACTTGACAGATCATAATAACAGCAGTGTATTCACAACACATGATTTTATGAATAAGGATTAAAGATGAGAATGGAATCAGTCACAAGGAGGCCTTTCTATTTAGCCACCAAAATATTGTCCTAGGGCAAATGAAATCCTGGAAAATGGATTGATTACAGGGCCTGGCCTAGAGGTCAAGTTAGTGAGTGGGAGTTTTTCGTTTCATTATGTTTTATTTTGTTTTTATCTCAGCTTCAAGATTGAAAGTTTGTTGGGGTATGGAGCCAGCCAGGTTATTTTGTTACCTATTTGTTTTTACAATTGTTTTGTCACTGGATTTCCATGCATGTAGTTGTGTTATTTAAGGTCCTGTTTTTATTTTATTTTATTTATTTATTTATTTGTTTGTTTATTTATTTTTGAGGTGTAATTTTGCTCTGTCTCCCAGGATGGAGTGCAATGGCACGATCTCGGCTCACTGCAACTGCCGCCACCTGAGTTCAAACGATTCTCCTGCTCAGCCCCTCAAGTAACTGAGATTACAGGTGCCCACCACCAAGACCAGCTAATTTTTGTATTTTTAGTAGAGATGGGATTTCACCGTGTTGGCCAGGCTGGTTTCAAATTCCTGACCTCAGGTGATCCACCCACCTCAGCCTCCCAAAGTGTTGGGATTATAGGTGAGAGACACTGCGACTGGCCTTAAGGTCCTTTTTGTTTTGTTATTAAAATTTAAATCTCCAGCTTGAAGATTATTTTTCATAGGTCTACTTTCTCAGTCATCTGTTAATAAAACAACATCTAGGAACACCAACTTCTTCAATCATCAAATAAAAACAAACATATACTTAGCCATTTTTCTTCATATTTTTTGCAAATTCCAATTCATTGTTTTCTTTGTCCTTCTTATCATTATTTTCTGAAGTTTGTATAAATATTTGTATGTCTTTTCATTTGTCCATGTTTACGAATATTTTCTTTTGTAAGTCTCTTTTAAAAATGCATGCTTATCTAAAAACCCCTCTTTCTTTTGTTTCTCATCTCCTATGCTGTCAAGTTTAATTTAAAAAAAATCTTTCATATCTCTTTAGTGATTGAGTAAAAAAACTTTCACTTTTAATTTAATTCCTTCCAATACAAAAATAATTGATGAGAAACAGGGAAGCTATACGATTTGTTAGTGTTTGAATGAAGCTTTGATATTATCTAGTTGAATATGTAGATTTTACATATCAGACAAAAGTTTAGAGAGGTTAAGTGCCTTTCATAAAATCACATAGGTAGCCTGTGGATTTTTATGCTCAGCTATTTTGATTCAACAGTCAATGTTATTTCTGATCAAAACAATGTTATGTTTGTATCTCTATCAGGATTAGAAGGAAATATTAGAGATAGAATTTAGAAAATCATATTTTACAAACTTAAGAAAACATATATAAATAAAAAGATTGCTTGTCTGCAGATAAGAAAAGCAAGTATATTTTACCACTAGGTTGTAGTAGAAGGCTAAAAATATTTTATAAAATTGAGGATGTGGTTGGGTGTTACCAGATTCTAAAAAGAAGAAAAATAACTTGTTTTGGAAAGTCAATTGAAAATAGTTTTGAAGATCTATTACAGAATTGATTCCATAAAACCTGGATGTCATCCTATGTAGACAAGGTTTGACATAATTTTCCAGACTGGGATTGTGTCTTTAAAGCACTTAAGCTGAACTAGACAATTTCATCCACTCATGTTCTTGATAAAATGAAATTCCCATTTGCTTCTCATTACCTCTAACATGAGCACATGCAGTTACAGGATGTTATTGTAATTATGATTAGAGCTTAAAAAACAAACAAGAAAAATTACCATACTAGCTAGAAAATGCTGGGAAACCACATGTCACAAACTTTGAGATGTTTACCATAAAAAAAAAAAAAAATCACATGTAAGCTCCATGCAAAAACCTATGTTTGAAACAAAAGTCTAAAATGTAAGCTCCAGACCCCTCTTGAGAAAGCCAATTGCACAGGTCATAAAGTGATTTTAGAACATACATGTATTTCAATATGATATTTAAGAATCTCATCAGTGCTCAAAGGCTACTCAAAATGGTGAAGCCAGGAGAAATTTACCCTAAGCTTCGTGTTCACTTGAGTAGTTACACAAGAATGAATTGGAGCACAGCTGTAGCTCGTTTTGAATTAGGACAACTGAGAAAGGCAAATGAGTATCATTGTTTCACCTAATCGGTAGATGCTATTGACACAATGATAGAGGCATGACACAGAGAAATTCTAGGCAGAAAAGGGTAGATCCCCAGTGAAACCCCACCCCCAAACCTAAAAGCCAGAAACCGTGGCCCAAAGTGAGAACTTCTATTCCTATTTTCCTGCTTGAATATTGCCTTTTTCTAAACCACCTATGCCCACTCCACCCCATTCTGTGCCTATAAAGACCCCAGACTCAGCCAGCAGCAAGAAGCAGCAGCTGGACAACAGGACAACTATAACTGGACAATGGAGAGAAGCAGCTTGACTTCAGAGGGACAGCTTAATGGCATAACTTTGGAGAAGAATCCAGCCAAAAACAGCCAAACTTCAGGGGAAGATTACCTACCCCCATATCCCCTTTTCAGCTCTCTTTCCCTCTGAGAGCCACTTTAATCATCAATAAAATCCCTCACACTTATCCATCCTTCAATTTGTTCATGCAAATTCATTTTTCCTGGACGTTGGACAGGAGATTGGAGCCACAAGTGAAGATACAAAAGGCTGTCACAGCTGAGTGCAGTAGTTCACACCTGTAATCCCAGCACTTTGGAAGGCCGAGGCTGGCCAACATGGCGAAACCCTGTCTCTACTAAAAATACAAAACAATTAGCTGGACTTGGTGGCACATGACTGTGATCCCAGCTACTCGGTAGGCTGAGGCAGGAGAATCACTTGAATCCAGGTGGCAGAGGTTGCAGTGAACCGAGATTGTGACATTGCACTCCAGTCTGGGAGACAGAGCAATACTCCATTAAAAAAAAAAAAAAAAGACTGTCACACAGGCCCTTTGCTCTCACTGGCAGACGGCGGCCACGGACCCACTGAGCTATTAACATGTAAGCCTTCTGTAGAAGGCAGAGCTAAAACAGCACTGTAACACGCCCTCTGGGGCTTCAGAAGTCACCGGCACCCTGCCTAGACACTGCCGCAGAGACTACAAGGAGTTCACTCCTGCCTATGCCCAAAAGCACTCGCTCCAGTTCCTGCACCCACTCTCATGCACGCTCCCTCTCTGGAGTGGTGGAATGAAGCTGGACCACATGAGTGGAGTTTGATCCTGCCAACACCAAAATGGCTGGCTCGTTCAAGCCCTGGTGCACTCCAGTTCCCGCCTCATTCGCTTGCGCTCTCTCTTCTGTATGGAGTTGAGAACAGCGGGCTGAGAAAACAAGGCATCCCTGTTATGAGTCCCACAAAGCAGTCAGGGAAATATCCTGCTTCATTATTAAATAAAAAGATGTAAAACATGAGGTACTGACGGATTTCAGCTCTGACTTATTCCCTGATCATCTACAGGTTAATGGATATCTGAATTAACAACGTATAACCTAGTGTGTGTGTGTGTGTGTGTGTGTGTGTGTGTATAGTCTCGTTGACTGAAAGGAAGTATTGGAATAAGGATCCAAAAATCTCTGTATGTATTCCAGATCTGCATACTGCACTACATATAGATGGGTGGAGACTATTTACCAACTCTATCTAAAATGTATATGTATATAATACTACAGATGAAAAGGCCATTGAGAATTCTCTGAATATATTTTTAAAAGGTAAAATAATAGAAGAAAGCTGCTATGACCAACATAAAGACTATGTCTTCAGGCCAATAGTGTTCACACAATGTAAGAAAAATATAATTAAGACATTTATAAAATTATCCATTCATGTACTTATTCATTCAACAAGTATCTTAGATGCTGAAAATATGTTAATTAACAAATAGATTAAATTCCCTGCACTTGTGGGGCTTACATTCTAGTGAAAGTAAGCATGATAGATTGGTAAATTATGTATTAGAGGATAATAAAGGCTAACTAGAAAAGTAAAACAAGTTTAAAATGCTCTGAAAGGGGAGAAGATTTGTTTACGCTTTTAACTAAAATGGTCAAGAATGATATCCTTAAGAATGTGGTATTGAGGCTAAGGCACAATGTTGTGATGGAGAGGGATTTTAAAGTTAAGGAAAGATACAAAAATCTTAGATAAATCCAGGCAGAAAAACTGAGTACGTAACAAAGAGTAATGCAAAATATCAGATGTTCCCTTCTCAAATCCAAACAACAGAAAGTGACAGAACAATGCTGACAGAGTCTAGAGGAGGACATTTGAGCGCAAAATTCTAACTGAGTCAAGTAGGTGACTCCTGTTTGACAATACTTGAAAGTCATTTTATGCTAATGCTTGAATTCAGAAATTATCATATTTAAATATATTTTTTAAAAATACCAAATATGTACTGAAGAAAATAGATTTATTCTTATGAGAGAGCTAAAGAATAGAAAATGTATTAAGAAAAAATTATGGAAAATAAAACATTGAAATTATGCTTTTATAAATAAACAGTTATTGTGAATGTAGTTATATAATGATACAAGATCAAAATGATTTTCAAAGGCAAGAAGAATTCATTTCTTTTTTCTCTTGGTTTTATGTTGACACTTAATTCAAGGGTAATGTTTCCTTATGTTTTTGATTATCACTGTCTGTTAGACTTTATGCTTAGAACAAAATACTTTTGGGAATAATTAAATGATTGTTTTAATAAAATCTTCCTTCAGACAGTTTCGTTTGGTGCAATATGTTGTTACCATTCTTTGCTCCCTTAAACCAAATATAACATTTGTGAGTTCCTGGGCCACTCACATAATTTAATGACAAGAAGGCAGGATGCAAATCCTTGCAAGGGCTACTTGATTTGTCTTTGCACTCATATTGCATGAAGATACACACACATATAAACACACTATATATACACATATATATGTATATCTGTGTGTATGTGTATACATGTATACAAATACATGTACTTTATGTATGTATATAGTGTATATATATACATATAGTGTATACAATTATATATAAACTGTATATGGTGTGTGTGTGTATATATATGAGACCAATAATTCATGATTGGTTGCCAATATATATAGGAGTATAATGATACATAGATATATGTATATACATGTGTATATATACACATATATATGCACATAATATATACATACATTGATACATATATACTTACATATATAGTGTATATGTATAATATGTGTATATTTACATGCATAGATATATTGCATGCTTATATATACACACATATATGCACTTTACATATACACAACTATATATACACATATATACAGACATAGATATATGTATATATGCATGTACATAGACAATATATACACACTATAAAGATATACATATTATGTATATACATATATGTGTGTATATATACACACATACATATACACACACATAGATATCTGTATATATGTGTGCATATATGCAATACTCTAATTCTTGCTTCAGAAAACACTACATATGATACAGACAGGAGACAGGAAAATACTGCATAGAAGAGGGTGATTCCCCCCAAAATTCCCCAGCATGGGTTTCTCAAGCTTAGAAACCCATGACCCTTAGTAAGAACAGGCATTTTTGTTTTTATGCCCCAAAAGTTGCCTTTTGTCCCATCATGCCCCCCTGTCCTGAACCCTATAACACCAAATCCCAGGCTCCAGAAAGAGATGAGCAGACGAGTGGCAGAAAAGTGTGGCAGAGAAGGAGAGAAGAGAAGGAGCATCTGAATGCTGAGGAGAGTTTGGGACGATCAAAGAGGAGATTGGCCACTGTACAGCCAAACTCCAGAGGAAGATCATCTTCCCACGCCATCCCTTTTCCAGCTCCCCATCCATCCCACTGAGAGCCACCTCCACCACTTAATAAAACCCCTGCATTCACTCTTCAAGTCCGTGTGTAACCTGATACCTCCCAGATTCTGGACAAAAACTTGGGTGCCAAGAGGGCACTGAGCTGGTTAACACTTAAGCCATCTGCAAGTGGCAAAGCTAAAAGAGCACACTGTAACATCTACTTGGGCTGTGGGAGTCACAGACACCCACTCCTAGACACTAGCATGGGGCCAGAGCCCAAAGTGCTTGCCCCGTCACCTGCAGCTGCCTGTCTGCATACTCCCTACTTGTAAGGGGTTTCAGCTCACATTAACCAAACAACGAGCCACACCCCTGTCATATATCCTGAGATGTGGGGCCAGGGAATTCTCCCATTTCACAAATATTTCTGTGTGTATATATACAATTTATTTTATACATATACACACACACACACACACATATATACATACACATAGATATATATAATATTCTATTGCTTCTGTAACAAATTATGACAAACTCAGTGGATTAGAGTGATACAAATTTATTATCATATATTTCTTCAGGTCAGAAATCTAAAATGAGTCTTCAAGGATATGCTTTCCCTGAAGGCTATAGAAGAAAATCCATTTTGTTGCATTTATTAGCTTCTAGAGGCCACTTGCATCTCTTGTGCGTGGCCTCTCTTCCATCTTCAAAGCCAGCAGCATAACATCTTTAAAACTCTGTTCAACTCTGCATTCCTTATCATACCTTCTCTGATTAACTATTCCTTATATAAGGACTCTTGTGATTGCCGTGGGTCCAGATAATCCACAAAAGCCAGGATAATCAAGATCTTTAAATTATTTACATCTACAAAGGTTTTGGCCATGTAAAGTAACATACTCACAAGTTATAGGGTTGAGGACATGGACATTTCAGGGATACTATACAGTGTAACAGATGAACAGAGAGAGAGAAAAAGACTGACAGAATAGAGAGAGAATATATATACACCAGAATAGACAGAAAATACATATACACCAAGGCATCCTGGTTACAGTACAAAAGTTCATCATTTAAGTTATTTTATCTTTCCATTCACCTAAAGGCCATTTGATACATTAAAAATTAATAAAGTGAATATTAAGTTATGTTATAGTGGGAAAAACTGCTGTTAAAGAATGCATGTGAACAATTACTTAGTAAGAATGAATAATTAGCTATTCTGTATATAATGTAACAGTTTTACAGATGTCTCTTCTTGGAGTCCTTTAATATAGATATATACTGTTAGAGCGGAGAGAGAGAGGAGAAGGAACACCAAATGAGAGAGTGGTTCAATAGTTGAGACAAGTTTATTGAGAGCAAACCTGAGAAGGGCTTCTGACTGGCAGGGTCAGGAGCAAACCTCTCTTAGAGCCTGAGGCTTTTTCAAAGGGCCTGATGGGGGAAGTATGTTCTGAGAGAAGTTCCTGTTGGGGAGGCGTTAGGGGAGTGCTGGCTGGTTGGGACTGCTGGGGACTCTGATAAGCTTGGTTAGGGTTGTTATGCTCTGTTGAAGATACAGGTGGGGCTGACTTTTGCATTTTGGTCAAATGGCAACAGATAGTTTTGAGAAATGGAAACTTGATACTTTAAGGTGGTGGAGTCTCATTAAGATGGCAGTATTATTGTCCTATCACATACAATACTCCAACTTTTACCTTCGAAGAAAGTAAAAACAGAACTATAAAATAAAAATCCCTGAGAGCTTAGAGAATCATTTCTCTGTGAGAGAAGATACAAATTTTTTAGAAAGGATTTTAGGCTCTCTTAGCTTTTAGAAACTTCCAAATTCCTTGCCAGCATGAAGAAAGTGCTCTTTGAGCAATTTTAACTTTTTTAGGTGCTTTCATTAAAGGGAAATTTGAGGAGATTTTTACCTGCAGGGACTAAATGACTATATACTGTAATAAGAAATACCACTATGCGCCTTAGCTTTTCACCATTGTGTTCACGAGGCTCTTTCATTGAGTAGCATTCTAAAATAACTTTAAGCAGGATGAGATATTTAAATATATACAAAAAATTGCTGTTTTGGAATGCTTTCAAAAGCAATGAACTCTAATTACCAACATTGGCAAAGTAAATACTACCTATTATCATGAAGATGATCTGTAAAAGAGAACAAGTTCTAAGACAAATAATGCTATAACACAAAGGAGAAGCAGAGACTGGAGGGCAAAGGAAGATGTGGTTTTAGTTTGACATCCTCAAAGACATGTAGAGAATTACAGGCATCATCAGGATTGGTAGTGATCTTACAGATTAATTTTTTGAATAACAATTACAGACATCACGAGCTAGAACTTGAGAGCTGGAAAGCTCTCTTTGGCCACATGTAGTGAAGTGTGGAAAGGGGATATTACTGCAATAGCCTGCATAATGGTGAACAACACTGCTGCATCTTGTACATATCATGAGCCAAAGGTAGTCATAACTAGAGATTGGGGGTGGAGATGCCAGAGGAAAAATAACACTTAAAAAATGCAAACTGATCAAATATCAAGTATGCATTATGGGCATAATTGAGGAATGGCAGAAGATTAGATAATAGCAGTTAGAAATGAATAAATGTGTACATGTAAATTTTTCTTTATATATGGGAAAACAAATCTTATATTTCTTTTTTACTTTGTGTAGAACACACAAGGGAAAAAAGCCCAAGGGCAGGCAGAATAAACGAGAAAAATAAAATGACAGAAAGATTAAGTCTCAAGTGGCTTAGCTAAGCAAATTTAAATGTCTTGCTGAGTTCTTAAAGGAAAGAAAAAAGATTCAGGTTTTTTCTGTTTGTTTGTTTTCTTCCTTTGGGATTTTGGTTAGTACATGGTATTTATATTCTATTTTTGAGTGTAGTTTTTGTTTGCTTCTTTTATTTTTTGAGTGAATCCTTTTATGTGCATTTGACGGAGATTTACATTCATATATCCAGTGGGACACACATGACATTTCTCCGTAGAGCATATTGGCACAGATGATGAACCTTTTCTTTTTCTTTAGGTTATTTAATGACTACTTGATAGAATTAGATGGTCTTTTCCACATTGTTTGGCCCTCACAATGTAATAGAGCTAAACATAAAATGATTTGGAATCAGTCTCTAAGAAAAGTTGCTATCAAACTGCATTTTCCTAAAATGTCCCTTATTCGTTTTACAGTTTTGTCCTGAATATTTAGCCTAACATTTTGTAGTACTGGTAAGTGAGGACATGATAATAATCTGACTTCTTGGTTGTATGCATATCATCCTGACACCTGATTTTCCTATGGGGATTCATGATTGCACAAAGCTGCCAAGTTATTACAGTCCTTCCTGAAAGATTGCCTCTAGTGATGTCACAACATCAGACAGCAGCTTTAGTTGACACTGAAACATCACTTCCAGAAAACGGTTGCTTTGGGCATATTTTTACTTTAGCTGTGACAACTCCATATAATCATCTAAATGACATACCTGTGGAAACAACATTAATCAACAGCTTATTCTATGAATCTTTCTATTTAGTAATTATTCATGGCCTGCCTAGTTTTTCACTTTATTTTTCAGAATGCCACATTAAACATTTCTATTGAAAAATGATACACAATGTTTCAGTCCCTAACCTTTCATAGCAGAGTAATATAAATGTCTTCATTTTCAAGATCGACATGACTACCATATAAAACAAGTTTGAAAGCTTCCTTTATTACTATAGTTTAATTCAACTTGTGTAACAAAAGAACCCAGCACACATGATAAAAAATATGTGCTTGCAAGACCAAATAGAGGATTAAAGAGACAATTTTAGAGGAGACAAATCAAGTCACAGATAAAGAGGATTAAATTTTTAAAAATACAGCATTTACTGATATACTAAGATAATTGCATTTACATTTTTGGTTATTTCTATAAGACACAAGAATGACATGGTAATACTCATAAATTATTGGTCTCCAAAACTATTTACCTACTTCATGTTTGTTGTCTTAAGAAAGATATTTTTTTGAACAACTCTGAAGTGTAATGCTGTATCACTTCTTACTAAACAAATTTTGAGACTATTCCATGCAGTATTTTGCCTTATGATTGCATCATATATCTTGTTGGCAAAAAGTCCTCCATTACATTATTCTAAAGAAGAAAAAAAAGTTTCTGACACTTTCATCATTCTCTCTCTTTTTGACATTCCCAATAGGGCCACACACTGCTGCCTGATTTTCTCTCCTGACAGCAAACGAAGCCAGACACAGATTCAAATGACAGATTGGGGGCTATGGGGTGGAGGAGCAAAAGGCCAGGTTTATACAGTAGCTTGAAAATGTTTCTCATAGCAAAAATAGTAGTATGTCATAGATCAAAACAATGTATAATAAATGATTTGGTTAAGATATCCAGTCTTTTCAACCCTGGTCTAATTAGGATCACTCCTTCTCACCTCAGATTATCTTATCCCCCACAGTCCTATATAGAATTGTATATGTCATCATTTGACATTACAGGTATCACTGTATCACAGGACAAAAATGAGTTTTAGGATGTCCTAAAAATTTTACCCGTGAAATTATTCTGGATTATCCAGGTGAGCTCTGAACCCAAAAATTATTGACTTATAAGAAGAAGTGAAGACACAGAGAGAGAAGGAAAAGACATAGAAGAGGTGGTCAAATACAGAAGGAGGCAGTAATTGAAGTTATGCTATTATAAACCAAAGAATGTCTGGAGCCACCAGAAGCCAGAAAAAGCAAGAAACAATTCTCCCCCGAAGCCTTTGGAAGGAGGATGGCCCTGGTGACACTCTGATTTCAGACATCTGACTTCCAGAACTGAGGGAATAGTTTCTAATTTTTTTAAGCCAACAAGTTAGTGGTAATTTGTTATAAAACACTGATACAACATTGAATAACTCTAGTAGAGATCATATGCAGTAGCCTGATAATATACAAGATAAGGTAGGCATTAAATAGATCACTAAAATATAACTAAACCAGTGTTAAGATAAGGGACGTCCAATATATCTTTAACACTAATCACTACATTGGTTGCTACTGGTTGCCTACATTGTAGGCAATATATGTTTCTATGCATATTGTCAACTATATATATCATAACAAATAGTATTATTATAAAAATAACATTAATGAAACTTAATTAATGTAAAAGTAACATTATCCATGGAGACAAATAAAAGATAAAAAATTCCTCTTGTGTATATTTTACATCTTGTTTCTCTAAATAGGTTGATGCTGCTCAGCACAGCACCTATATTAATTTCCTGGGGCTGAAATAACAATATACCACAAACTGAATGGCTTAAGCAACAGAAACTTGTTATTTCACAGTTCTGGAACCTAAAAGTCTAGGATCCAGGTACTCTCAGAGTCATGCTCCCTCTGAAGGTGCTAGGAAAGGATCTGTTTCCTGTCTCTCACCTAGCGTCTCATCGTTCATTGGCTTGTGACAGCATTAACTCCAATCTTCACATCACATTCTCCCTGCATTCAAATATTGCCTTTTAATAAAGACACTGAGATATTGGATTAGAATCCACACTAATAACTTTATTTTAATTTGTTCATCTGCAAAATACCCTATTTCCAAATTAAGTCACATTGACAAATACTGGGGAGTTAGAACCTTAACATCCTTTGGAGAATCATAATTCATTCTGTAACACTGCTCAACTTAATAAGTGTGAATTGAGTTGTTAAAGGGTATGTGAGAGGGAAGAGAAAATAAATACTTTTTGGAGACTTGAAAAGATATTTAAAAGAAAGAATATAATAAATATAATTTTGATTTAGGTAGAGTTTTCATGTGCAAAAATATTGTCCATGTGTAGCATACATAACAGAGTCACATATTTATTACAAGGCAGCTCCTCTATTTTCTATAGCTGAGCTAGTTTCGACTTGTGAGTCTCCAATCCAGAGTATAGCTGGGTGGCGGAGGAGAGCTTAACTGAGATTAGCAAAATCTTTGATTTAAGGTAGGCTCATTTGGGTAATTCAGTTTTTCAGGAGCATTCACTCTCTCTCAGGTTTTCTTCCTATCATTATGGATATCTCAAGATCTGAGAGATACAAGATAGGGTTCTAATATATGTGGCAGACAGTGGGAGAGAGAAAGGTTTCAAATCAGTGTGCTACCTGGGTGATTTCCAGTACTTGCTGTGGCTTGGTTGGTCTGGCCTGCGAGTATATCCACTGGTGAAGATTGCTGGAGAAGATTGCAACTGGTGAAATTGTGGTCTTTCCTTTAGGATGAATTCAAGACAGTAGTCTTTCTTGTGATTTGTCATTATCTTTGCCCCTGCTGATGTTATAGACCTCTCTGAAGCTAGTCACAGTTTCTACCCAGATTCTGACTAGTTTGGTTCATCATGAGCTCTATGGAATTTACCACATCTGTCACTATGGCTATGCTAGGCAAGTCTTTAGGCTCTTAATTCAACTTCATTTTGCTTCTGCAGTGGAGTATGTAGAAATTTCTGTCACCTTTCATGCCAAAAGGGAGCTAGAGAGGTTCAAAATAGCAAATGCAGGCCAGTCCCTCCATGACTCACCATAATCCACTGCCACCTTTTACTATACTCCAGCCTTCCTACACTTGTATGAGACCACCTTGCAAATATAATCCAGTCAGAATTCAAGATACGGAGAGCAGGTACAAACCCTTTTTTTTGCTTTTGGTTTATATGTTCAATTCTACTACATTCCTTTGAGAATTCAGCTAATAGAGAGATCATGATATCGGCATTCCAGGACTTCCCGTTTGTCTTTCTCCTTCCCAGACCCCTTAATAAATAAGTGGAAATATTTAATTTTTCTTTCTATTTGTCTGGAAGAAGTGCCTCTTAGATTATGTCCTCTTTTTGAATGCGAGTTAATGCCATGGATATCTGTTATTGGTAGAAGGAGTACTAGTTACACACAAAGGAAGTGATTCTATAACTGATTTTATAAAAGTTGACTTGATATGGAAGCATGTGAACAACTTCAAATTACGAATTTTCAAAGACAAAGTGAATGGATTTGATGCCGCAGAAAACGTTATCCCCATTACTGCTAAATAATGCCAAGTTTAGTGGCATAAATTAAAGTGCATTTGCTTTCATTTAAAAAGGAACACATTGTTTCACATTTTTCATACATATCTCTATTTTTTAAAATCTTGCTTCTACTCTTGCTTCTTTCCCTCTTTTACATGTTCATAAAACACATATATAGACATTATCATGAGACAGGTACTGAACTACATACTGAAAATACACAAATAAATAAAATATACTATGTTCCCTCAAATATTTCATAGGCTAGTGTGAGTTAAACACATGAGATTTTAATTAAATGTGATTTTAATTTGGTTAAGTATCCACATCTCTTTACCTCGTAAAATAAGACATCTTGGATATTTGCTGTTTAATCCTTTAGTTTTTCAGGTTTGGTAAAATGTCAGGCAAATAAACTGTATAAATAACTGATAAAAGGGGAGTGTTATCAGCAAAAGAGCAGAGTGGGAGGTCCCAGCCTTCATCTCCCTCCCCCCCGCCAAAAACAAAACAAAACAAAACAAAAAAACAAAACACACACACACACACACACAGCTATCCACGAACAAAAATCACTCTGTAAGGGTTCAGAACTCAAGTACTCCAGTTAAAAAAACTGCAGCGGCCGGGCACGGTGGCTCACTAAAAATACAAAAAACTAGCCGGGCGAGGCGGCGGGCGCCTGTAGTCCCAGCTACTCGGGAGGCTGAGGCAGGAGAATGGCGTAAACCCGGGGGGCGGAGCTTGCAGTGAGCTGAGATCCGGCCACTGCACTCTAGCCTGGGCGACACAGCGAGACTCTGTCTCAAAAAAAAAAAAAAAAAAAAAAAACTGCAGCAACACAGAACCAAAGAACAGCTTCATTTTGCCTGCATCACTCTGTCTCAGCACAAGTCAGCACAGTTGAGTAGTCAGAGGAGGCTCCTCAGTCCGTGAGTTCCCTTAATAGGCAAAAGGAGAACAGAACAAGCAAACAGCCTCTTTGGGTTTTTGGAGCACTGCCTGAAGGACCCACTTTGGTTTCACTCCACTCATATTGCTGGGGAGATAAGCATAGCTGAGTCATCTGGAGATGACTAGAAACAAAAAAGGGCAGGGGCTATCAATATCAGCCATGTGGCAAGTGCCACCAGGTCTCCAGTGGCCTGCCAGGCAGAGGACAACAGCAGCCTTTAGTGCTGAGGACATCAATACGGTTGCAACTGCCAGAGACCCTCAAGAAACAAAAAAGATACCATTGTACACCCAGCTAAAGTGCCATTTCTTCCCCGCCCTCAATTGTTTTCATGTCTAGACCACAGACCCATGTTTTCTCTATCCTTACCACGATCTGGATTCTGGCTCCACAGCTACTCTGAATACACTCATTCCCTAGACACTGACACCACCACCATAGCAGACACACCTGTGTTCCACACACTGGCATATTACCACAAGAGGTGAGTCTATACCCGGAAACCCAGGGTTGCAATCAGTTAATACATGCCTATGCTTCAGGACTCAGCTTTATATCTACTCCATGTATGCCTTCAAATCAGACAAGGGCACTACTGCCACTGTGAGTTTATTCCAATGTTGGACCCAGTGCCAAGAGTAATACTATTGAAAATAATTTCTTCCCAAGGAGAAAAATAAAACAGAAGGATTTCAGCAGCCTCCACCACCAAGAACCAAATTGTTCTTCCTGTCATTGTAGACAATTGCAACCTTGACTGCCAAGAACTCTCACAGTCTTCTCAATACTGACCTCAGTAAATGTTGTTGCGTGGAGACTATGCCATTGTACTCTCCCCCTAGCTAACACTTCTGCACCCAACCCATCTAGCACGTTTGCATTCACCTTTGGGTGAAAGTCTTTCCCCACTGAAACCTATCCTTTAAGGCTGGATGACATTATTGTTCCCTCACATGTGAAAACATCAATAAAAATCTGGAAGAAACGTGAAAATGTGGGGAAAACTACATCACCAAAAGAACACAGTAATTTTCTAATAACCACCCCAAAGAAATAGAAATCTATAAATTGCCCAGTAAAGAATTAAGAACAATCATTTTTAAAAAGCTCAATCAGCTACAGAACAGACATCTAATCATCAGGAAAGCAATACATGAACAAAATGAATAATTCAGCAAAGAGTTAAAAACCATAAAAAAGAATTAAATTCTGGAACTAAAACATATAATGAGGGAGATAAAAAAAATTAATAGAGAGACTTAATAACAGACTCAATCAAGCAGATGAAAGAATCAGCAAAAAAAAGAGAAATCATTTAAAATTATTCATTCAGAGGAACAAAAATTTAAAAATAAATAAAAAGCTGCCAGGTCCTGGTGCTCACGCTTGTAATCACAGCACTTTGGGAGGCAGAGGCCAGTTGATCACAAGGTCAGGAGTTCAAGACCAGCCTGAGCAACATAGTGAAACCCTGTCTCTACTAAAAATATAAAAATTAGCCAGACATGGTGGCATGTGCCTGTAATCCCAGCTACTCAGGAGACTGAGGCAGGATTGAACCCGGGAACCAGAGGTTGCAGTGAGCCAAGATTGTTCAACTGCACTCCAGTCTGGGCAATAGAGTGAGACTCCATCTCAAAATAAATAAATAAATAATAAAATAAATAATTAACTAATTAAAAGCATGAAGAAAGCCTACCATGAAATACAGCATTAAACAAACAAATATGCAAACTATGGAGTCCTGTAATGAGAAGAGAAAGGGACAGAAAGAATACATGAAGAAATGATGTATTACTTCTCAAATCTCAAGCAAATCAGAATGAAAATCCACATTAGTGATGCTGAAAAAATCCCAGGTAAGCTGAATATCAAGATATCTTCACTGAGACATATTATGATCAAATTACCGAAATTCAAAAACAAATACATTTGAAAGGAGCAAGAGAAATGCAAATCATCACATATAAGCAAATCCTCACAAGACTATGTATGAATTTCTCAACAATACATCTAGCCAAGGCTAGACATATTGCCTTCTTTAGTAGGTTACTTCATCAGCATTTTTGGTAGAGTAGTGAGGAAGTGAAAAAGAGCAAGAGAAGGGGTAATGGAACTTGCTGAAAACATAGCTTCTAGATAGCCACTATATTGATGTATCAAAAATGTCTATTTTTGTTTTTATTACAATTTATTTGGGGGACTTAGCCAAAAATTTTGCCATGGCCAATGTCGAGAAAATTATTTCCTATTAGCCTTTCAGAGTTTTTATAGTTTTAGGTCTTACATTTAAATTGTTAATCCATTTTGTGTTAATTTTTACATATGGTGAAAGTTAGGGTCCCAGCTTCAATCTTCTGCATATATGTAGCCAGTTATCTTAGCACCATTTATTGAATGTGGAGTCCTTTCCTCATTACTTGTTTTTGTCAGTCTTGTGAAAGAACAGATGGTTGTAGGTGTGTAGCTTTGTTTTTGAGTTTTCTAATCTGTTCCGTTGGTCTATGTGTCTGCTTTCATACCAGTATCAAGGTGCTTTGGTTACTATGACTTTATGGTATAGTTTGAAGTTGGGTAGTATGATGCTTTGAGCTTTGTTGTTTTTGTTTAGGATTGCTTTGACTGGGCTCTTTTTTGGTTCTGTATGAATGTCAAAATATTTTTTTCTAAATCTGTGAAGAATGACATTGGGAGTTTGCTAGGAATAGCACTGTAAATTGCTTTGGGCAATACTGCCCTTTTTACAACATTGATTCTCCCAATGCTTTAGCATAGAATATTTTCCCATTTATTTGTCATTTCTGATTTCTTTAGCAGTGTTTTGTAGTATTGCTTGTATAGATCTTTCACCTCTTCAACTAAGTTTATTCCTAGGTATTTCATTTTCTTTGTGGCTGTTAGAAGTGGAATTGTGTTCCTGATTTCACTCTCAGCCTGGATTTGTTTGTGTATAGAAATACTACTAATTTTTATACCTTGATTTTGTATGCTAAAACTCTACTAACATTGTTTATCAATTCTAGAGGCCTTTTGGCTGAGTCTTTAGGATTTTTCAGGCACGTATAGAATTATATAATCAGTACAGGGAGATAGTTTGACTTCTATTTGGATTCCCTTTATTTCTTTCTCTTGCCTGATTGGTAGGAAATGTCATGTCTCCCATTACTATGCTGAATAGCAGTGGTGAGAGTGGGCCTCTTTGTCTTGTTCCTGTTGTCAAGGGGAATGGTTCTAACTTTTGCCGATTCAGTGTGATGTTTGCTGTAAGTTTCCATAGACTGCTCTTATTATCTTGAGGTATGTTCCTTCAATGTCTAGTCTGTTTAGGGTTTTTCATAAAATATGTTGGTTCCTATTGAAAGCTTTCTCTATGTCTGTGAAGATGATAGTAGGGTTTTTGCTTTGGATTATCTTTATGTGGTGAATCATATTTATTGATTTGCATATGTTGAACCAGCCTTGCATCTCAGGAATAAATCCTACTTGATTGTAGCATATTAACTTTTTGGCATGCTGTTGGATTTGGTTTTCTATTATTTAACTGAGGATTTTTGTTTCTGTATTCATGAGGGATATTGTTCTGAAGTTTTGTTTTTTCATTGTGACTCTGCCAGATTTTGGTAGCCCCTCCTCCTCAATTTTTTACAATGGTTTTAGTAGAATTGATATCATTTCTTCTTTTTATATCTGGTAGAATTTGGCTGTGAATCTGTCTGGTCTGGGGATTTTCCTGGTTGGAAGGTTCTTTATGGCTGATTCAATTCCAGAAATGTGTATTTGACTATTTAGGGTTTCAATCTTTTCCTAATTCAATCTTGGGAGATTGTGTGCTTCCAGGAATTTACCCATTTTCTAATTTGGGTGCACAGTGTTGTTCATAGCAGTCTCTGAAGATCTTTTGTATTTCTGTGGGATCACTTGTAATATCACCTTTATAATTTCTGATTGTGCTTATTTGAATTTTCTTACTTTTTCTTTGTTACCCTAGCTGGGAATCTATCAATATTTTTTTTTTTTTTTTGAAGAATCAGCTGTTGGTTTCATTGATATTTTGTATGGATTTTTGCATCTCAATTTCTTTAAGTTCTTCTATAATTTTAATAATTTATTTTCTTCTTCTAGCTTTGGAGCTGGTTTGTTCATTTTTTTTTTTTTTTAGTTCCTTTAGATGTGAAGTTAGATTGCATAAGTAAATTTTTAAGATATTTTACCTTTTAAACAAAGAAAAATGTTTTGAATTATATATTCTTACAAGAGTATCAGTTAACATCATTCCAACAAGGTTATCGGTTTTCTGTATTTGCAATGGAAGGTTATATAATTGAAAGTGTTAAGAAAGAAAGTGTTAAGAAAGGAATATTTAAGTAAAGCTTTTCAGAAATAATCAGGAAGAAGGCATATAAATATCCACCTTTGAGTAAACATTAATAAAACAAACGAATATACAAACAAACAGCAAAACCTTTTCCTTCCAAGCCCCGCAATTTACACAAGAAATGAAGATGAGACACATCTACCCCTTCACTAACGCAGACATAAAATTTTAATTTGATTTAACTTAAAAATTTTAAGCTTTATACCACGGATACTTCGTCTCTACTCTCTTTTTCCCTGTACGGGACCATCATATGGATTGAATTATAAATGTGGTCTTTTGTGACTGTCTTCTTTCTCTAGCCATAGCGTTTTCAAGGTTCATCCATGTTGTCACAGGTAGCAGTACTTCATTTTTTATGGATGCACACTTGGTCCCTCCCTCTGTCTATCAACAGTCAACTGGATTGTTTCCACTTCTTGCCTATCTCAAATATTGCCATAAATATTTATGCACAAGTTCATCTGTGGAAATATGTTTTTATTTTTTCTGGGTATATACGCAGAAGTGTAATTGTCTAATCATATGGTTAACTCTACGTCTAGTCATTTGAGGAATTGCCAGACTGTTTTCCATAATTAAGTCCCTTGTCAGATATGTAATTTGCAAACATCATCAGTCATTTTGTGGGTTGTCTTTTTACTTTCTTGATAATGTCCTTTGAGGCATGAAAATTGTACATTTTGATGACTTCTAAATTTAATTTTTCATTTGTCACTTATGCTTTCTGTATCATATCTAAGAAACTTTTGCCAAATCCAAGGTCATGAAGATTTATCCCTATATTTCTTTCTAAAAGTCTTAAGTTTTGGGTCTTACATTTAGGCCTTTGATTAACTTAATTTCACTTTTGTATATGGTGTGAATTAAGGGTTCAAATTTATTCTTTTGCATGTGACTTTTGCATTAAACTAGCACTGTTTATTGAAAATGCTATTCTTTCTTCATTAGATTATCTTGGCATTCCTGCTGAAAATCAGTCTACCATTGATCTAAATGTGTGTCCATTGATCTTTATGTGTCAGTGACATATTGTCTTGATTACCATTCCTTTGTAGTAAGTTTTGAAATGAAAGAATGTGGATTCTACTTTATTCTTCTTCAGGATTGTTTTGGTTATCCTAGGTCCTTTGCAATTTCACGTGAATTTTAAATCATCTTCTCAGTTTCTACAAATAACTCAGCTGGGATTCTGATAGAAATTGCATTGAATTTGTAGGTCATTTTAGAAATTATTGCCATCTTAACAATGTTACGTTTTTCAATACATGAACATGAGTTTTTTTATTTATTTAGATCAACTTTAATTTATTTCAATAGTGTTTTATAATTTTCAGAGTATAAACTTTACATTTTTGTTAAATTTCTTCCTATTTCATTATTTTCAATGCTATTGCAAGTTGAGTTATTTTCTTAATTTAATTTTAGGATTGTTCATTCCCAGCTATATTTTCATATGCATCCCTGAACAATAACTATGAAACCTATTATTTTAGTGTTCACTATTGGCTATTTCTGAATACAACTTTAAATTTTAAGAAGTGATTGTTGGGAAAATATGGAATTAAAAAGTGCTCATCTTGTAGTCTTTTAATTCCAAAAGTAATACATATTTATTGGAGCAGTTTATAAAATGTTATGAAATAATTAACTCATTGTCTAAAAATAACTATAAAAACTTTAAAACAATGTCATGGCGTTTCTTGATACTGAGATAAAATATATAAAGAAATATGTGGATACAATATATAGAAAAATCCATGGATATAAAAGTAGCATATACAAATGCAACCTATATAAATACACCTGTATAAAACTATATCCTGCATTTTGGCTTTCTTATATAATCAACTTTTCCCCACACTGATTAATATTCCTGAAGAATATCATCTTTGAAGATAACTTATTATTCTATGTGGATTGTGGCATTTTGTCACTTACATACAGGAAATAAAAAAGTTATTTCCTAATTTTACTATTAGAAATAATGTTTTGATAAAAATACTTTAGTAGTATTGAAATCTCATTATATATAGTAAAGTAGTACATGCAAAATTACTCGGTCTAATATACCAAAATATCCTTTTTCCAATAAAATATAACTTTCTCTGTATTTAATGTAAATACATAGTCTCTCAACTTACCTTAGCTTTAAACACTCTTACACTCCTGAAAATCTAGTTCCTAAATATTTTTCTAGAACTTTCTCCTTTAAATGCCCTACAAAAATAAAATATCTTCCAATTTTCTATGACACTTTTTTGTATCTTTGCTGAATATTTTCCTCTTCCTAGACTGCCTTTTCTCCATGAATAGCATGTTATATGTTACTTCTTCAAAGACTGTAAAAAAAAAAAAAAAAGCAAAAACAAAAAAAAACCTCCCCTACAAAATTTTTCATTATTTTCTTTGCTGTAAATAACTTCTGTAACACTTCCTTCTCTCTCTACCCTAGGCTTGAATTATTGGTACGTATTTATTTTAGCCCCTACCAAACCATAATTTCTACAGTATCAGTGTTTTTATTGATGAATATTTTCTTTATGCATAAAAGAATATCAAGTACTTGTTGCACATATAATTAATTACATCTTTATGTTACACAAAATTGCAAGGGACTTTGATCTCAGGGCACATCCTACTTGTGATAATTTATTCTGTTGCAAGTAAAAAACTTACAACACAGAAAAAAATCTTTGAATTGATTTTGTTAATTTGAACCATGTGTATGTTTATACATATTAATTGAATTGTATGTTATGATGTTCTCAAATATCAGGACACTGTAAAGTCAAGTGTAGAAAGATGCTCAGTATTTAAATCTCACTAATAATAGAATTTAGTTTTTGTAACTATAATTTATTCCTCTTTGAATATTAATCATATTCAATGAAAATATCTGGATATCTGTATATTTAAATTAAGTCAGAACATACATGCTTAATTGGGAGAAGAGGTTAGAAATCAATATTTATAAATGACAATTTTTCAGTTTCTCACTGCAAACATTAGTGCATTTTTGTAAGAAATACATTTTAGGCTCTTTTGAAAGAGAAAAAAAAGTTATCCTTATCATTTTACTTCCGATATCTGAAAATTATTTTATTTTCAAGAAAGTAATGGACCCTTAATAAAGCTCTCATTTTTACACAATTTTGTCTTGAGTTGACTACATCAGCTGTTCCTCCCTCTCTTCTACTATTTATGGAGTTTTCCCTCTGGTGGAATAAATTAATTAATTTGAGGAGGGAATATGTTCAAAATCAAAATGTAATGAGACAAAAAGTTTCTTTACTCACCTGTAGAACTGCTTCAAAAGAAAGAAGAGGTAAAAACAGACATCTTTTTTGTAGAGTGAAGGCCATATATAGAATACATATTAAAAATAAAAGAGGGATAAAAGTTGTTTATACTAGTAATAATAAAAAGTCATATAGAAATATATTTGAGGGTACCAAATGATACAAAGTAAAACATATTCCATAATTCTAGTGTTTTTGTTTGGTTTTGTTTTTTACTTCCTAGCTTCCAACTTTTATTGATTAGGCTTTTCCTTTCACCCTACTTTATACTTCTAAGATAAACATTGTTACATATAGAGCAGAAGAACAGTTGTCTTGTGTTTGTTTTATTGGAAATCAATTATTTTTTTTTCTTTCTAAGAAGATGCAAGTCCATACTAGTTGATATGTTAAAGAGAAGAAATAGTGTTCATTATGGAGAAGAGACAGAAATAGGAACAGAGACAAGATAGATAAACACATAAACAGAAGGAGAAGCAGAATTTCTATACAGTATGGGCAAAGCATGTGCATATACTCATATCTGTTTCACTCCTAAATACCTATTGGCCAAACACAGAGCCCTTCTCTCTAAAATATATGTCTGATTTAGCTCTTTAAATGAAATTTTATGGATTTACAAATATTGCTTGATTTTGTTTCTGTTAAAGCATGATCATCAAAGGATGTCAAACTTCTAACAAGTAGCAGTGTACTACTGGTTTTGTAAAGATTCCCAAGTTTTGTTGTCAGTTTTTTGTCAGCACATAACTATGAAAACTCAGGCATTATTTGAGATGTGAATTTAAAATGTCCATGTTTTATATCTGTGGTCTTAGTCCCGTTCAATCAATGCATTGTACATATTGCAATGACGTATTATGTATTACAGTAATCTGAGAAGGAAATCCTCCTAAAATCTTTGATCAGCATAACATTTATCACCCTATATTTCATAATATTGTTCCTTTTTTAAAAATTGTACACTGAATTCTGAGATTTTTGGTGGAAGACATTTGCTATCATTTGACTATGCCCCCACCCAAATCTCATCTTGAATTGCAACTCCCACAATCCTCACCTGTCATAGGAGGAACCAGGTGGAAGGTGATTGAATTATGAAGGCAGGTCTTTTCCGCACTGTTCTCATGATAGTAAATGAGTCTCACGAAATCGGATGGTTTTAAAAGTGGGAATTTCCTTGCACAAGCTCTCTCTCTTTGCTTGACAACATCCATATAAGACATGACTTGCCCTTCCTTGCCTTCTGCTATGATTGTGAGGCCTCCCCAGCCATGTAGAACTATAAATCCATTAAACCTCTTTTTCTTCCCAGTCTCAGATATGTCTTTATCAGCAGCATGAAAACAGAATAATATAAGATTATACCTTTTACTGTATTGAATTATATGATTTTACCACTTTTCAGCTATTTTTTGCTTAGTAAAAACGAAAATGCCATATGATTCAGCTTAATATACCCCTCTCCTTAATCCTTAGCTTTATTTAAGGAACATAATAGATGCCTAATAAATGTTTGTTGAGTTAATGAAAAGATGAATGGTAACTTACGTTGTGAGAATTATTGAAACTATCTGAATAGATTTACCATTTTATTCCATGTTTTTATTCACAGAAGAAGAAAAAAATAAAAAAGCAAAACCCTTTCTTATTTTTCAGATAATATATAAAATAAGAGTCCACCCCCTCTCCTAATTCCCTCCTACCCCCCACCCCACACACACACAAACCAGGAATTCATACAGATATTTTATATAGGTTGTTTCTGGCATAACCTCCATCCCTACAAACTGGGCCATAAACCTTGCATCTTGTTCAACCACACTTGTGAACAGAGGAGAAATGGATACACATATATCTTTACTTATTAATTATTGGGGTCTTCTTCCTGGTTAGGGCTATGTGACTAAATAAAGTGTGATTCTCTGTGAGTCAACATCACGTTACATTATTCACTGTCTTAGTTCAGGTTGCAGTAACAAATACCATAGACTGGGTGACTTAAACAACTAACATTTATTTCTCACAGTTCTGGAGCCTGGAAATCTGAGTTCAAGGTGCCAATATGATTGTGTTCCGGTGTAGACGCTCTTTCAGGGTGAAGAATGCCAACTTCTACTTGTATCCTCACATGGCAGGAAGAGAAGCATCTAGTGGCTCTCTGGTCTCTACATTTATAAGGGCATTATTTCTGTTTAGGAGGACTCCATCCTTATGACCTAATTACATCCAAAAGGCCTCAGCTTTAAACACCATCACACTGGATGTTAGAATTAAACATATGAATTTTGAAGGGACACAAACATTCATTCCAGAAAATCCATCCTCTATGGAATCCTGCTCTCATAATCATTAAACTGCATTACATCGTCAGCTTCTTTCACAGGGTAACTTGTTCTCCATTCCTTTATCTGTCTTAAGTGAATTCTAGCCTCTCTTAAGAGGCCCTCTCTGGGATCGAGCTCATTCTTTCACATTTCACATATGTGCAGGATATCTTATCAGCATCCTACTGCCACCACCAGATTCGTGTCTAGATCATTATGTCTTCACCCTGTGGAAACACCTCTGTCTGCTTGCATAATCAGGCCATCCAGGACATCTGCATGAGCTCTCATTTCATATCCTACACTTAGCAGTCTCAAAGTGATGGATTAAGGTAAATATTTGCCTTACCTTCATCAGTACTCAGAAAATGATAGGGAAGGTAAATTGCATATTCAGCCAAACTGATACTACATTAAAGTCAAGGTAACTGATCTAGATTAAACATCTGGCACTAGATAGCAAAACCTTATGTGTTCTGTTTTTACACCTCTTTAGCAAGTATTTCATACATGGGTCATTCTTCTCAAAATCAGTTACTTCACTCTCAGCCTGGTAAAGACCAAATCTTAAAACATGTCAGCATATGTTACTCTTCTTTGCTCTTTACCCCCTCTTATGTGTGCAGTGTTTCTCTTTACATCTGTCTCCATTCTCTGCCTGAAGTCCTCCTTAGGTAATATCACCATGCCATTTATCTACACTCTATTTATAACATCATATCTTTGCATAACTCCCTCTACTGTCTCATGCTAACAATCTTTTGACCGTCTGACCACCCCAGGGCCTCTAATACATCAATTCAATTGATGTTTGCTGTCTCTGAAGTCTTGGTGTGCTCTCTTCCCTCTATATGCAGCTTAAATACATGGCCAGTTATTAAAATTATATCCTCACATATAAATTGACTCTACACACTTGTTACAGAGTACTTAATTGGTGAAACCACAAACCTGGTTAAATGCAGCTCTCACTTTACTCTGAGCCTGTTCCCTGCACTGAAGGTGTCTGGAGGAAAATATGAAGTTATGCAGATTGCACTCACTTTAAATTTCTAGTACAAATCACAAACAAACCTTTATTCCTACATTCCAATCATACTAAATTTACTTAGTTTGTTCTGTCCCCCATGCTTGATAACTACTTGTTCCCAGATAAGCGTTTCTTTCTTTTCCCCTTTTCTCAAACCTTTCTAAATCTATCCAGAATACCACTTCTTATTATCACCACCTCTATTTCCCTAGTCTGGGACACCAGCATCTCTCATCTAGATTACCATTGGAACCACAAGTCTGGTCTTCCTCTATCCAGCCTTTCTCCGTGAGTGTGATTCTGTTAAAATACAAATAAGATTATATGTTCCTCTAAAATCATCGAGTGATTTTCCATTTCAATCCGAGTAGTAGCCAAAGTCTTTTAAAGTTCCAAGGGCCCTACATGATCTTGGCCCCTCTTCATTTTCCCCACCTCAGGTTCTACTTTCCATTTTTTTTTCTCTGCTCCAGGCACATGGGCTCCTCATTAAGGGCCTCTGCCATACCCATATCTGTGCTTGAGATATGCTTTCCTCAGATATGTAAGCGACCCAGTCTCTTGCCTTATGTCTTCTGTTTATTGAATAATACCCAAATTTAAATTACAGACCCATTACTGGCTCCTGATATCCCTAACAAGTTCTATGTTTCACAGGATTAACTTTTGATAATGCACTGTTCCTTTATTATTTATTATCTTACTAATTATTTTGTTTATTTAACATTTCCATCAATATAATCAAACTCTTTCTTCTTTTTAAACTTTTATATCTGAAATATCTAACACAAACCTGAGACGTAATGGCTTTCAAACATTTGAAGACATACTAAATGCAGTAGTAAGAGTAATAGCTCTACCTTTATTCACAATTCTATCCATATCTTCTACCGATATTGCATTAAAGCTTGTACTAAGTTTTATACCTCCCACATATTGTATTTTCTGCTTCTCTCTTTGTGCTTATCTCTTTCACTATTCACAGCTCAAAATTCCATGATATTTTTATATTTAAAAAAAAAAACCCTCTCCCTTATCCCTTAGCTAACTTCATCTTCAACATTAGCTTTCTCCTGTACTTTGAAGTAAAAATTCTTTAGAGAAATAGCAGTAATCATTGACTCCACTGCCTCATCCACTTAACCTCTGTCCCCATTATTCACCAACACATAAATTCTCTTGATTTTTCTTCTACCTCACTCTCAACCTATGTAGGGGAAACTTCTTGTACTAAAGTATTAGCATTGAAACCTTTCATAGATCTGTCTTAGACTCTGTCTTACATTCATGCAATATAATAGTCACTCTCTCTTTAGGCATCTCATTTATTCCTACGTCATCTATTCTTATTAAATGCCAACATCTTCTGATTTTACACTTCTGGTCTAGACTTCTCTCATAAGATCTGGAACCACACCTTCCATGTGGATTTACCAAAGACATCTAAAAATATGTCACCCTCATCTTCATTCACAACCTCCACTCTTTTCTCCACATTTCCTTTCATGATGTGCCATATTATGACTGATCTGTGCTAACTTTTAATCAAGGAGAACAGTCAATTTTACATTTTTAATTACCTCGTGACATGATTCATTTTTTGTTCCCCAATACTACTTACTTTCTCTGTGACTATTGTCTCTTGACTGAATAATTTTTAGGTTTCTGTCATTACAAGTCGTTTACCATTCTGCAAAATGTGTTATCCTCAGCATCCAAATGGCATTATTTCATCCTCTCATTGAATTATTTTAATGAATTCATATTCCTCACTAGGTATAATAGAAAGGACCATTTAGATTAGAGTCTGCTCTCTGCTGCACTTTCTAGCCTCATGGTTCTTTATTACCTACATCCCTCCTCACACTGAACTATATGCAGTTATTTGAACATAACAGGTTTTCTCGCTGTCATTTTTGGTCCTTAGCACAGAATCCCATCTCTCATGGAATGTATTTTCCTCAACATATGAACTTCACTAGTACTCTTCACAAATGTGTTTTATGGAACAACACATTTTTTTCCCAAGTCATGCGAATTAGGAAAGTTCCTTAACACTTATTTTCTCAATTGCAAAATATAGATAATGTAATTTCCAGCTTAAGTTATTGTTACTTATCAAATAATATAATGCATAGAAAGCACTAATAGTTTGTGCTGCATATAGTAACTATTCCATATATATTTACTTTTATTATTTGTATTGTTTTTTCTATTAATATTATGTTGTTTCCTTTCTAAAATTTTACCAGAGTTTGAATTGTAGCTTTGGATTCTGAAAGCTAATTAAATTTAATGACAGAAATCTATCTATGAAGTTTGATAGAACAAATGTTAACATGGCAATTCCTCCCCCTTACACTATTCCAAAAATGCTACGAAGGAACTCTTGTACAAGGAAATTCTTGTTTTTGCATTTTCACTGTTTATACAAAAATTACCAGAATTATTAGAAAACTGTCACCCAAAATCAAAGATTCTTGGCATAAACTGTACTGAAAAATGAGAAACTTTCTGTTCCTAAGTTTTTTTAATTTAGTAAATTTCTATTCAATATGTTACACCATTCTAGATGAGGTATCGGTATCAAGAAGGACCTGAAGCAAGGTCTCAAGTGCCTTTAATTTATTTGAGATGTGTGTCAGGCTGAACAATGTTTACTCAAAAGTATGCATAACTTAATCCCTGAACCTATGAAGGTGTCCTGTCTTGGGAAATGAGACTTCTCAGTTCTGATTTAATTAAAGATTATGGAATGGGGAGATTATCCTGAACTACCTAAGTGGGCTAAATGCAATCACAATGGTCCTTATAAGTGGTTGGCGGGGGCTATCAAGGTAATAGATACTCTGCTAGTGCCTCCAGAAACAACCAATCATGCCCTCATCTTGAATTTGATCCAGTAGCATTGATTTGGGGTTTCTGACCTCCTGAACTCTAAGATAATAAATATGCATTGTTTTAAGCACTATATTTGTGGTAATGTATTACAGCAGGAAGAAGAAATGAATCAAGGAACCAATCCCAGATAGCACATTAAGTAGATGGGGGAAGCAAGGTAGGAAAAGGGAAAAAAATCAGTGTCTCTATCAATTAAAGTATCACTGTGTATCTGGAGCTTGCTTCCTTCAGATACACCTAAGAGCAGTGTAAAATATACACCTCTGGATTTTCTACTCCGCTTCCCCTTTAAGTATGTAGAATCCCAACTCTCATCAGTCATCTGTTTAAGGTTGATTCTAAAATTGTTAGTTTCCTGGCACTTCTGGATTGCCACGTGATGAAGCAAAGCAGGGCTAGTGGCTAGAGAAAGCCTATGGGCAAAGAACTGCACTTGTTGGCATTTGGAAGTCTAGCTGCTGTGCATTGAGGCATAATTAAGAGGATATAGGCAGGGTACTGACAGCATTGACAAAGGCTTCCGATCTATTTATTGTGAATCAATGAACTGAATGAGTTTAGGAACCGCTTATACATTTCTGTGTTTCTTTCACAAACACACACACACACACACACATATTTGAAATATAACAGCATTTATGAGAGATTCCCTCATGACCAAGAACAGGATAATTAAAGCCCTCATCAATCAGTGAAACAAAACACACAAAAATAATTGCAAATGTTAACTTTATGCCTTTCAGCCTTATAATAAATGGGAATTTTTTTTTAAATTATAAAGTCTTTCTACCTGTGTTTATGCCAATGATAATAACCATTACATAGAAAATAATATTACCTTTTAAAATGTAATGCAAAATTCTAAGTATATAATTAGTGGAATGTGACATGTGACTTGTTAAAAATTAATGGATCATACAGGCACTGTAGGAAAGCAATAGGTGAATCTAGAAGTAAAACACATGGTTCTTTTCAAAATTAGTCACCCGAAGAAAAAAGTGATTTTTTTCCTTAATAAAACTAAATGCAGCCTAATCAATCTAAAATTAAAACATCCAGGGTACATTAGCCAAACATATAATCATGTACATCTTACTAGAAACATGAATCTAAAATCAGAATATTTTAATATTAATCTTTTTCCAAAGTATCTTACAGAAAGTAATTAAACTATCACCTTCACAAATAATATTTTACATATTCAATTAATCTTTATATGGCGGTAAATTATGTGCATTAATAATATACCTATTGAAGAAATATAGGATTTTAACTCACTGTTGAGTGATAGTGATTTATTAATCACTCATTCATTTGCTATTCAAAAACTGTTTTTTGAACTCATAGTATGTATGAAACACAGCTCCAGGCGCTAGACATATGGAGTTTACATTTGTGAGGACAGACAGCGAATAAATAAATAATTAAACATATACAATGTGAAATGATGATGAAGTTTAATAGAGAAAGATAAAACCATAATAGTCCACATAAACTTCCACAATAGTAGAGGATATTAAATTTTTATCTTCCGTGGGGAATATAAACTTTTTACACCTTTCTCAGAGACCCCTTTAATGACTGCAGTTCAGGGAAAACTACAAGATTGGACATACACATTTAATACTTGTCAGTGAATAAATATTAATGAAAATCACAAGACTATTGAGATCAACAAATGAATTATGTGCAAATAAAATATGACACCTAGGGACTGAGCTCTGGGGTTACCCAAGGTTTGCAGGTCAAGAGAAGGAACCAGAAATAAGACTGAGAATAAATAGAGAGGTAGGGGGAAAACCAACAAAGTGTGGCACTCTTAAAGCCAAAGTGCAAATATAAGAATATTAATGAGAAGACAGTGATCACTTGTGTTATATGCTGCTGATTTCCCAGAAGGAAAGAGACGATCCAGTGGAATTACCAGTGTGAGGGTGATTGATGCTCTTGAAAAAATTTGTTTAGTGGAAAAGCACAGGGGCACAGCCTTATTGGAGAGGATTTATTAAAGAATGAGATAAAGGGAATTGTACTTTTGTTCTATTTTGTGTATTCCTTACTGTAAGTTCACTCATCTCTCTTCTTCATTGGACGCAATGTAATTCAAGCCTCATTTTGGAGAGAATTTTATCTTTTTCTTTCATCTCTTTTCTGAGTTTTATCAGCAATCATTTCTTATCTTTCTGTCTTGTCATGCGTGTTTTGACATTGTGAATTTCTGATTTTAATGTTCTCTCCTTTCTTCAGTGTTGGTTAAATTACTTGTATTCAAATGAGTATGAAGATCCAGTTTTTCTTTCCATCATATTTCAGTATATGTGCATGTGTTAGAGAGGGAATATATTTATCTACTGAAAAGTTTTGATTATTTTTTCTTCTTGCACTGTTTTTAAAATGAGAACTATGTTTTTTTCAATTCATAGTTATTTGCATTGGATTTTCTTAAAACAATAATCAGTTCAGTCTGAGCGGGGAGGAGAGGTGTAGAAGGCTTTGGGTAACCAATGTGATTCTTAGTTTTGGTATGTCCAATTCTCTTTTCACCTCTATGTGTGTTCCATTAATACATGCTTCTTGGCTTATCAGATTTATTCTCAGTCCTTGATATTGTTGTAGTTTGGTGGCACTTTTATTTTACTATGAATATCATGCCTCTAAGGAACACCGTGTTCTCCAACTTAACTTCCTACAGTACCTGTCAGACAATTTCAGTAGTATGTTCTTTGATCCAGCAGATCTCTGGCCTGTCTTTAATAATTTCACACTCATGTGAAAACGTCTCTTTCTTAGGATAACCCTGATTAATATTTTCTGTTTCTCTTCAGGACTCTGCTCTTTCCTCTATTCTGCCTCTTCCCTGCTTAACTCTTTACTCTGATTTAGACTTCCCTGGTAACTCTAATGGTCAGAGATTTGTATATCCCAACATACACGGAAATTAAAACTTGCAATTTAAAACTTGTACCTTGAAACTTGATTATCTGCCTTGTTTAAATGTTAGGGCATAGAATATAGGCACATTGATTTTACTTGTTTTCTCTTTTGATCCATATGTGGTTATTTTAGTCTGATTTTTTTTTTTTTTTTTGAGAAAGTGTGAAGGAAGTTATTTGTCAGCTTTCATAGTTCCAAAGAAAGTTGAAACTTCTTCTTAATGTAATACTATTATTTCTTCCTCCAAGTGAGATC
>NW_012108586.1:326697-347145 GCF_000951045.1 Mandrillus leucophaeus | reverse complement strand
AGTCTGAAAAGAGTGCAGCTGCCTCACACTTTCAAGAAAACCTTTTATCTTTTGCATAATCACACAGATTCACGTGCATGCACATGCACACACACGTGTACACACACAGCCCACACATGCACGACACAAACGTACACCTGTCTCTTATACACATCTACTCCATAACGTTTAATACAGTATGAACCTATATTCCTATGGGAATCCTCTCCTTCCTTGAATTCTTTATATTATTTCCTCCTTGACTGCTCTTTTATTTGTCAGCTTTCATAGTTCCAAAGAAAGTTGAAACTTCTTCTTAATGTAATACTATTATTTCTTCCTCCAAGTGAGATCGATACAATATACACACAAAAATTGTGTCAAACAAACCTTGGCTGAACATCATTGTTATTTAAGTTATTAATTTTCATTTGAAATAAATAAAACTTGGGATCACTATTCTAATTATAGTCTACAAATACAATGAATTCAAAGAAAAAGTAACAAAACAAAAGGAAAAATTAACTTGCATGTGTGAATGCAAAGAAACAACTCTTTATTTTGTTCAGAAAAATGGAGATTATCAGGACAACTGCTATTTTTAAGGTATATTTGAAAATATTACGAATATTCAAGGTAACTTTGACTACTAATAAATGCTAATAATCTGCATTAATAATGTAAGTGCACATTTGAATAAATGATTACAGAGAGCAAAGTTGAATTTTCATTTCTAGAAATCATCAGAAGTTAAAGTAGTATTTTTTAACTTCAGTTTTCTATGAAAGACTTGAATGAAATATTTCCTGACCATGAAGGAATTAGATATTTGACCTCTCAGTGTGCCTTTCAGCCTTAACATCAGTTTCTTCATCCAGTTGTGTTTCTCTTCTATTGCCTTGCAATATTTCTTCTTTTTTGCATAATTACATTTTCCTGTTACTATGGTGACGAGGAAGGTACCACTTAGTGATCCTTTCTCCTTCCCCTGCATTTCCTTTGCCAAAAAAAAAAAAAAAAAAAAAAAAAAAAAAAAAAAAGCAACAGAAAAAAATGTGTGGGGAGATGCTATGGAAGTATTGTTCAGCTTGAAGTACAAGAGCAAAATTTCCTGAAAATGTACATGGCTTCAATTTCATACTTAATTTATCCATATGACTCAACAAAATCATTTAACCACACAAAAATACTTAACATTTGAAATTGGAAAATTACGGTACTAATATCATTAGTAAGAGCTATCATCAGCAACATAGACAACACTCAAATATCTTTAATCCAGAAAATTTTAATTACCTAACCATGCTAAAAGTAACAAAATCATTTTCCCAGCTGCTTTTATATTGCTTATAAAATAAGCCCTTGAGTACAATGATAAGTTAAATGCTACTTTTGTATTCATGAAAAAGGAATCAGTCTGAAAAGAGTGCAGCTGCCTCAACACTTTCAAGAAAACCTTTTATCTTTTGCATAATCACACAGATTCACGTGCATGCACATGCACACACACACACACACACACAAACTTTGAAAAGTGAGAACAATTTTTATCCTGTTTTACATTCTGTTCAAGCACACTTTGGTCTATTAATTGATGACAGATACATTGACAGAATGAAAATGAAACTTTTGAATAAAAAGTTATTTTATGATGATTATATAATTTTAATATTTGACATCCATTTTGAAATATTCAAAAGAGAGTCGATAGTTTTATTTTAAGTATAATGAGATGCTATGAATGTAGTATTTTACAAGTTTTATCTACGTTGCACCAATATTTTTACTGCACTGAAGTAAAAACAACCAATTATTATTTGAAGCTTACTTATGTACATGTGACTCAAGGTTTATTTAAAATAATATATTTGCTGAAGTTTTGGTGTCCAGGTCTATAAAAATAACTCATTATTTAGATATGAATTTAGGATGCAGTGACAGTATGTTTCAAATGTGTTACCTTTTGTGATTCTTTGTCTAGAAAATTTGTTAAATCTTGCCCCAAAATAAGAGTTATCTGTCAGACAGCATTTTTAAATAATAATTATTTTTTCATCTTATCTTCTTACAAATTATGTAAATAACTCATTTAATAAATCACTTAAAAACAAAATAATTACTTACGTACCCTTAAGACTCCATAACGTTTAATACAGTATGAACCTATATTCCTATGGGAATCCTCTCCTTCCTTGAATTCTTTATATTATTTCCTCCTTGACTGCTCTTTCTCAATCTTTTACCTCAGTTCCTTTTACATTGGTTGCTATTTTTATTCAGTTTTATTTAGGTATGACTGACAAATAGAAATTGTGTACATTTGGGGTGCCCAACTTGATGATTCTCCATAAAAAGTCATTGTGAAATAAAAAGTCACAATCAAATTAATTAATACATCATCCCCACCATTAGTTGCCATTATGTGTTTGTGTGGTGAGGACACTTAAAATCTTACTCTCAAGATGTTCGTCTTCTTTTCTTCTCCCTCGTCTCTTTAACCTGGGTACTCCCTTCTAGGTCCATAACTTTATGTTTCCCTACAACAGCTCCTGCTCATGAAAAGATTTACTAGGTCACTAATACAGTATAAGCTTCAGAAAACCTCATTTATGTAGGGCTTATTTTTAGGAATTATACTTAATATTGTATTTTAGAATGTATAGATTATTAAGGGGCCTACAAATTGTACAGGCTTCCTTCTGGTGCTGTAAATCTTGCATCAGCCCCTGCTGATGATGCTATGCACCTGACCATATCTGAGTCTTAAAGGTACACCTGTGAGTGCCTTTATACATTACCACCTCGATATACTTTCCAACAGGGAGGATTCACACAGGCATCCCAAACTCAGAGTATACAATTTGAATTTATATCTATACTTCAAACTTTTATTCTGGTAATTTGATTTTCACCCAGTTAGTCACCCAACTAAGAAATGTGACCGGCTTTCTTAATCCCTCCTATATTTCAGCCCAAAAGTCATAGGAGGAATTTCATTTTCAGCAAGACACAGAAAATCCTGAATGTGACCACCATTGGCCTCTCCTGCTAAACTACAGTAAATGCACCCTAAGCCATTCACATAATTTACAGATCTATTAAACCTGTGACACCTCTCTGCCTTTGAGTTTACTATGTTTTATGATTACAATAGTCTCTCCATCATTTAAACTTGGGATGAATGTTTATTATCACTTTCTGTGAGGCCTTTTTGAAAACTTCATTCGTCAATGTTTACCCATTCTCTTGGAACTTACACATTTTGTCTTTAATGACAGCAACATATTTTGAACCTCTAGTGGAGCACTCCTTTTCAATAAAAATGTATTAAAATAGATTAATGTCAAGCCCATCTCCCCTGGATTTTAATGCTCATGATATGGGCCCTGTTTTATTCAATTTTGTATTCTTACTTTCTAGCACAATAATGGCAAAAAATAATAGCACCTAGTAAGCATGTTGAATAAATGAATGGATTCATTTTGAATGAATCATTTGTGTTATAATCTGGCACCAGCTCCTCCACTTACGCTGATGAGCCCATTTATTCTCTTCTACTTATTCAGGATGACACTTGAACAATTGTCTCATCTGACTATTGTACTTCATGTATCATTTTACTTTTCTCTACCAGATTATTTCCTTCAGCATTAAACTTGCTGTAGCATTTCCCATCTTTAACAAATCCACCCATCACCATACTTGCCCTCGAGCTATCACTCGATTTCCTTGCTCTCTTCTAGAACACAACTAGAAAGAAGTGCCTAAATGTGTCTCTAATTCCTTTCTTGCTATTGTGGCTTGAATTCTGTACATTCAGGCTTTATTCTTACCTTGTAATCCCGCCATTTCTCTTCGTGTCTAGGGCACCGGTGATACCTGTTTTCTTCAATATTCACTTATTAGTCCATATCTTCTTGGATTTATTAGGTGCATTGGACGCAGTTGATAAGATTCTCCTCCTTTACACATTGTCTTCACTCAGTTTCTCTTCCAAACTCATTGGTTGCTCTTTTTAAGTCCATTTTTCACTGACTGCCTTCTTAATGTAAACTGATCTGGAGCTCTCTCTTTGGAAAGCTTCTATTATTTTGTTTGCATGTATGTATGCATGTGATCTCAAGTAAAATTATACCTTTGATATTCCCTATATAGCAACATTTTAAAAAAATGAAAATCTTTTTTAGACTTCACTTTTGAACTCCAGACATATTATCCAAAAGCTTATTTTGTGTGTCCCCCCACCATACCTACTATACATCTCACACATAACACATTCAAAAACTAAATTTACTTCCTCCTGCTCCTCCGTTTGTAAAGAGTAACGCTATTTTTTAAGTTTCTCAGAATCACAAACTTGGAGTTATCCTATGTTTTTCTCTTTGCTCTTCTTTTAGACTCTTTCTCCCAAATGCCATGTCAAAGTATTATGTCACTAAATACTGTTGATTCTACCTTCAAAGTATATCCAATGTCTAGTCACTTCTGAATACCTTTACTGAGAGCATCGTGATCCAAGTTACCATGATATCTTATTCGGATTATTATAGCATTTTTTTCTGGATGGCTCTTTTTGCTTTCACCCTTGTCCTTTTAAAGGAAATCCTCAACTGAGCAGCCAAAATGACCCTTTGAAAATTCAGTCAAATCAGGGGAATTTTCTGCTTGAAATTGCCTTATGGCTTTCCTTCCCTACACAGCAATACAATGGCCTAAAAAATTTTTTTCTGTGTCTCTTAACAACATCTCTCTCTTAATTTTCTGACCTCACCTCTTACTATTTCCTATCTTTTTATTCCATTCCAAACACTCTGTTCTGGTTGCCAATTCTCAGTCATGGAAGCTTGTGCTTACCTCAGGTTTGTTTTACTTCAATTTCCTTGAACTAGAACTTTCTCCCAGATATGATACAAGAAACATCTTCTTTAGTTATCTGCTCCAATGTTGTTACAGAAATGAGGTTATTCTTGAACAGACTAAGCAACTCTCCCCCAGTCTTCATTAGCATGTCCTATCCCATCTTCTTTGTGTAGACTTACTTCATAGCGTTCATCACAATCTTTTATAAACATATATGCTTATACATATGTTTATATATGTGTGTGTATACACACACACTTCTTTATTATCCTTTGGATTTGATCATTCAAATTGATTCAATGAAAAATCTTCTTCCCAAAATACTATTCTCAAACTCTTTTAGGAAGATCTGATTCTACCTGAATTAGTTTATTGTTATCTGCATTTGGATTTTCCCCGATACTAATTTCTAGCTGTTATTATTTACCTTTAAAGTCATCCATTACTCCCTACTTTTGCAAAATTTAAATTTTACCTATTTTTTCCTACTGTTATTGCATTTTCATTTGAGAATATGGCCACTTTACTGTTTATCTTATAGTATTAGTTAATTAATTCTCTTAGGCTTCCACAAATTTGAAAAACTGTAGCTGTAAATGGTTTTACAAAAATTAATTCTATTGCTATTTTAGTATTTTACTTAGAATGTAGAAATAATATCATAAATGAAACCAATATTAATTAAAGTAACCTTTCACAACTCTAGATAATTTTCCAGGCTTTTTAAAGACTGGCATTAAAAATAAATATACATGTGCACACATGCACACACACGTGTACACACACAGCCCACACATGCACGACACAAACGTACACAAAGTAATTTTTATGAAAGTTTCTTTTGACTTTCCCTTACACAATGTTTCTATTTCTTCTACCATGGGGTTTTACAATTGCTAAAAAACATAACAGCTCAATAGAAGTATTTCTGATGACTATATTTAATTGTTTTCTACCAAAGTCACCCACCATTATTTACTGATATGTTTAAAGAAAATATATTATGACATGCAATGATTCGACTTCTCAATAATTGGCACAATAAAACAAATACATTGAAAGCTAAATAAAATAATAATAAAAATGTTGTGTAAAATTAAAAATGTAACCAAACTTCATGGTTAAAAAATTGATACAACTAACAATTTATTACATGCAGTCAACAGCAATTTAGTATGCAGCTAACTACACAGTGTTCGTCACTGACAAAAAAATCTATAAAGGGAGAAATCTGAGTAACTTTCATGGGTATATAAATTATGAAAATAGAAATGTATGAAATGTTTTTTTCATAATATTTTACAATGTGCTTTAACAATGTGTTTTATTATAGCAATCTTTCTAGTCTTTATTTAATTAAATATTGAGTCAAAACAGAGGCTCTGTATGGTAAAAAGAAAAAAAAAAAAACTTTTAATTTAACTCTTGTGAATGCTGGTCTTTATTCATTATTCATTAAGTCCTTAATATGACACTGGCTTTCAATTGATGAAGTGCAGGCCTCTTTCCAAATAGCGACCACATGTTCGTGGAATGTCCAGACCATATTGCTGTGCCACAGGTAATAATTACAACAACAGTTATCCAAGTGGCTGTCTGCAAAAGAGCCATGTGTACCTTCTCCTCTCTGATCGTTATAAATGGAAAGAGACTAGAAAATTAAAGTAAAATTTCAAGGATGAAGGGGCAGAACAAAATATTGATCTGTTTCCAGCTGTCTTAGTGTAACCACTAAGTCTTACTTTGAAGCAAGCAAAGAACCTATTCTTAGGGAGAAAAGACTTGACATAAAGGAGCATTTTATAAGTCTCTCGTCTTCTGTGGAATATTTATTTCTTAAATTTTCCATTCTTTTTAGTAGTAGAATTTAAAGACTTCCAACTAGTCTTTGAAACTGACATGGTTTTAAAGTTGTTAGTCTCAAGTGCAGGAGTTTACATCATTATTAAAGCGTCTTTTATTGTGATAAACAATTTCTATAAATTGCTCTGGTATTTCTATAACCAATGTCACCAAATACATTTTATCCCTTTACCTAAAATATTTCCTTTGCCAAAGTGTATACATTTAACAAAAATATTATTATTTAATATCAACATTTTAATTCAATGCCAAGGTGAAGACATTATCTAACATTTATATGTATAGATTATGTAATTAGACAAAAGATTCAGAATAAACATTTGGGATACCGCTCATCCCAATTTACAGTGAAGTAACTTTTGCTATGGTTGAAAATACGATGTTTTTTAAATATTTCTCTGCCTTCCAAACTTTAATTTATTGAGTATATAATTTTAAAGAATTTTTAAAGCTAATTCTAGTTTGTATTTTTAATAATATATATGCAGCCTTTACTTGTAAGTAAGTAATAATAATAATATATGCAGCCTTTACTTGTAAGTTTATGGTAAATACACAGAAAACTAATGATAAATACCTTTTAATCTCTCCTATTAGTTTTTAATATTACCTCTACATAAATAACTTACAGTTTGACTATTAAAATCACACACACAAACACAGACACACATTTCATCCTATAATTGCAGCTGAAGTAATCTAATTACAGTATCAAATTTAAGTGTATGTGCTTTCTAGCAATTAGACTTTGAAAGTTCAATTTTAAGTGTATGAAATATTCATTCCAATTATCATTGAATATTGGCAAAGTCCTCTCATTTGAATGATGCTACCATTCTAAAGAGGAGAGGAGGCAGCCAGGGAGCTGCCATAAAGAGGGGAAGTGCTTTGTCTTGTAACATTGCTGAGGCTTATAGAGTTGGGCAAAATGAACACTGGAATTAAATCAGCAGAAATGGTTATACATATTCAACTTAAGTTAGACTTTGAATACTTACTAAACACCTTTTAAATCAATGAAATAAAAAATAAAGACTCTTTTAAATTTTTAAATTTTATAAAATTTGCTCTTGTATTTTTTTTTTTTTTTTTTTTTTTTTTTTTTTTGCTTCCTTCTCTTTAAAACAAGGAAAAGAGAATTCTCAAGTGGATTAATCCAGATTTCTACATATAAGTATTTTATATTGTTTGCAGACTTTATAGAAGCTTACATATATGTTTTTCCCTTTGTAATTCCTTCTCCTTTCTTTTTCATGTAATTAATTCTTACTCATGGGTGTCAGTCCTATAGCAAAAAAGAAAAATGAAATTGTTATATGTCTTAATTTGATTCCAACTTGTCACCTCAGTCATACTTCATGATGTGACTAAGCCTTAATTAAGTTAGGTGGTGTGTAGGAATATTAATAACTACCTGTATAAAAAAATAAAATACCCCTTTACAAATTAGGGCTTAAAAAATATTTCCAATCTTACAATAAATTCTGTTCTTGAAAATTGTGGAACTAGTAACTTTTAACTATTGTTTCCCAAGCAGTATACGATAAGATTCTTTCTGTTCCTTTTCAACATGTCAACATTTCAAATGCCTATGACAGCTTTGTGCAATAATTGTACTTGCTTACAATTTTATTAGTTTTATCAAACAATAGGGGAAACAAGAAGAATCCTAGATATCTCAATAAGATGAAGAATTACCTACTATTTATCACCCTGGCCCAACCATTCTCCCCAAGAGGAGGTAATGAAAAAGATAATATCACCTCCTTGCTTTGAAGAATCCCCAAGTAATCCTCATTAAGTTTGGTTATAAAAAGGACTCATGGGTTCTGACCATTTGGAATAAAAAAGAAAAATATCTTCAGTAGAAGGCTAAAGATAATATTCGAATATTTTTACATATTATCTCAGGTAGAAGAAAATAGGATTCCAAAATAACCTCTTGAAAGATCTCTTCAGGAACAGAAACTTTTATATCATTCTTCAAAAAATAACCCATTTAGGCTTCACTCAGAAAAGGGCATTATCCATTACATTTTGCAAGGTTATCAAAACACTTTCTTCTAGGATTCCTATGGGTATCTCATGAGATAATGTAAGAGAAAATATTTAGGTAATGCTTGACACGTAGGAGGCACTCAAATACTAGTTTATGTCTCTTGTGATGAACTGAGATATTCACTTGCTTGCACAAACACTGGGGAAATACTGTTTTTTAATGCTTTACTTATTTTAAAATATATGCCATAACTTTATTCTGAAGTCAAAAGACACTTTAAAACTGTATGACCAACTCTCTTTAAAAATGAAAAAAAAGGAAAAGCCATGAAATCTAAGTAAATAATTAGAAAACCCTGAGTTAGAAAAACTGACATTTTTCTAATTATCGGCCTCTGTGCTTTAATCAGTTTTTAGCCTTGTCTCTTTTTCTCGGTTTATCATCCTCATGACTCCAGGAACTTATTCTATGTCTGGAAAACTCTATAGTGTGCAGCATAGCTTCCAGTACACGTGCCCATTTAATATTTTCTGGTAAGTATTAAGTTAATGGAACATAAAATAATGCTAAGATTGTGCCCTTGGATTATTGAGGAAATAGGACAATGGAGCTATCCTCAAAAGCAGGGGTATCAGGAGTGGGTGGGAAGAAGACAATCATGTCAGAAAGAAAAAAATATAGGAATTCCGCCTATCATTGTGATAGTATACACATTTTTGGGAAATACAGATTTTTTATGTTTCTCCAGTAAAAATAAATGTTTCTGTAAATAACATATCCAGAATTATTTCTGTACTACTATTTAATAAAACAGTAAACAAACGAACTAAGGCAAATATATCGAAGTTTTTATTAGCTCCCCTGCTTGATCCTCATACACAAGCTTCTGCTGTTTCATTTAAGTCCTAACATGCGGGCTGCCCTGTTGATTTTCAAAGAATCTTCTTATAATATAAAATATTTAATTGAAATCAGCATAATTAAGTAAAAGGGGCCGGGCACGGTGGCTCACGCCTGTAATCCTAGTACTTTAGGAGGCCGAGGCTGGCGGATCACAAGGTCGGGAGATCAAGACCATCCTGGCTAACCGGTGAAACCCCGTCTCTACTAAACATACAAAAAATTAGCCAAGTGTGGTGGCGGGCGCCTGTAGTCCCAGCTACTCAGGAGGCTGAGGCAGGAGAATGGCGTGAACTCCGGAGGCAGAACTTTCAGCAAGCAAAATCGCGCCACTGCACTCCAGCCTGGGCGACCAAGTGAGACTCCGTCTCAAAAAAAAAAAAAAAAAAAAGGAAAAGAAAAAAGGGAATTTACTCCTACTTACTTTTATAAGCATCTGTATCACAATTTTATACCCATTGAGCACTAAAATATTGACCTAAATTACTTTTACAGTTTTCTAAAAAACAGTAATACTCATCGTCCTTTAAATATTTAAAATGAATCTAAATTATTTATTAAAATTGCAAGTTCTTTGAGGTTGAAGGGTTTCATAAAATTTTTCTAATAGCTTCCCTGGTTGGAATAAAATGTTATATTCTAAATATTCAGTTATTAGAAGATGATGGAAATTTTCAAAAAAATAGATGCCAATATTCTGATTAAAGTTGGTGGGCAAAAGAGCTTCTGCTTTGAAAACCATGCCTTAGTAATTAGTGGGAAAAAAAGGTATTTTGTATTCTTGGCTCTCTGTGATCCTCTCAAGTGAACATATGGAACTCAATATGGGATTAAATCAAATACTGAATGTGCAATAACTCTCATCTACCTCAGTTTTTCTCTTTCAATCTATTTCTTTTCCTTTTAACCCAGATTGAATATCTCCATATGTCGGTTCACATTTTAAAATAGCAACACGTTCTCTTAGATTGCTTTTATGTTATGCTAAAAATCCTAGGGTAAATGTCATTAACTGTAGTTTTAGGCATTAATCTCAGCCCCTCATTATACAATAAATTTTCCATAGAATTTTCTCTGTATGGGTAATTATGACTAATTCAACTCTCAATAAGGAAAACTTTTCAGAGTCCTTTAAGTGTCATGATTTATCTTAAGCAATACTAACCAGCAAGAGGGAAACTTGAAGTAGTAATAGTTGGAGGTCAAGCCAAATGTTAATTTGCCTACTTAAAACTTCTCTTAAAGTTATAACAAAGAAATTGTATTTGAATAAAAGTTATATATCTGTTTAAAGTATTGAAGTCTAAGGAAAGACAGTAATGTAAGCATAAAAGAGAACAAGTAAGGAAAATTACTTTTAATGGCAAAAACTGCAATAAGTTTTGCATCAACCTAATAGCTGCTGTGATTATTATGAGATAATATCAAATAACATTGAAATAAAATTAGCAATTGTGGAAGTATTGTGTGAATATATAATTTGCTACAGTAATGTAGATATACAAATTATATATTTTATATGTAAGTTATTGGTAATATTTCATTCTGCATACTTATGTAAGTTATTGGTAATATTTCATTCTGGTAAGTTATTGGTAATATTTCATTCTGCATACTTAAACCTGCTACACAAAAATGTACAAGGTATACTTTATTGCTTTGAAAAACATTGGCAGCTACTAGTTTTTTTTTTAAATAAAACGAATGCATAAATTTAAGTTCTTCAACAGATGTTAAAGGGGGACCCCATATTTCAGGGTTCTTCTACAAAACTCATTTCTACCTAGGCCTCAGATCTTAAAAATATCAGCTCCCAGGAGAATAGAATATAATACACTCTATTGAAATACCAGACCCAGAGAGCTAACCAGAAATATTTTATGGAATTTTTATTCAAACACAGGCACCTACCAACATAAATATCAAGCAAACAATCAAACACTCAGGAAGTACTGACAGGTAAACAAATATGTGAACTTATTTGGCAGGAGATGACAGATTCTTTAACTGAATAAATAAATTACTCTAGAAGGTTCATGCATTGATTACAGGAATGGGATCAGGTGAAGTAGTTTATTGCCCTCTTCTTCAACCCATGTTGTAGGCCAATCAAATTGAGCTCTCAATGCTAGACTCTTAAACAATAGTGCACAGTTGGGTGCAGAAGGAAATGACAAAAGTATGAACACAATTCTGTCTGTTTTATTCTTGCTCACTTGACCTCAAGACAACAGGTAATCAGAACTGATTGTAATGTTCCTTAGAGCTATGACCTGTGGAAAACAATATATTAACAATGTTATGTTGATGGCATGTCTTGGAGCATGACATCTCCACTTCTGGAACCTCATTTTCAAATCCAGCTTTGCAGTGATTAAGTTGGATTGCTTTTCACCATAAACATTTACATCTTGCATATGATAGCTGCTCCATCCCCCAAACCAGAGCTTAGCTCTTTTGGAGTGCTGTGCCTCTCCTCTCATGGTAAGGCACTGCCCCATTGATTCATGTCTCCAATGCTGTTAAGTCAGCAGGGATAGAGACAGACTTCCCTTTGCTTTCTTTACTCTGAAAGCACACTCAGAGGAGAAAAATGTTTGTATCTGTATGTCTGTGCAAACTAAATTATTAGTTAAATTTCTTAGGAGACTTCAATTTAAATTTAGGAATTCTTAAATAGCAAAACATTATTGTAACCAGGAAGTTCTACCCAGTATTAACTTAATTCTGACTATATAACACATTACCAAGACATATTGATACCTCAATATTTAGTATGTGTCTCATTTCCAAACTGAAATGATAATAAAAATTATTTTATTCCTAGATTGCTATTTGCATTCCTTTCCTTCTAAAGTGAAATAATCAGAAACAGAATTTAAAGGACTTTCACACATTAATAAGTGCACTCAGAAAAATAGGTAAAAGCATAATTTCTTAATGTTGAAATCAGGAAAAAAAAATTCTCATGGAGAAGCTATGCAGTCCCTTATATATTATTAAAAGTTTAAAGTTATTTCTTAAGCAAATGTATTATTAAGAGGCATGTTTTGAGAAGGAAGTAGGGCAAATATGAAATAAAAGAACAAAGCATTAGTTCAAAAGGATCCATTTGACTGGAAACCTAGAATTATTAAGTTAAATACTTCCTCTTGGAGTTGATCAGGTCTACTTTCTGGAATTGTAAATTACTTACACTCTATATGATGAAACTAGCTTATCACACATAGCCATTCTAGAGACAAATAATAGATGAATGTTATCTTGTGTGTTTTTCAAGATAGTATAAAATTTTGCAATATAAAGAGATTTCTACGACATCTATAGCTCTCAACTAGTTATGTCATAAGAAAATTATCAACAGTTTACTCTCAGCACCATTCCCATTACTAGATATTTGGGGTTGCTGTGTTTTTGCAAACACCCACATAGCAGGAGGCCTATGCTACTTTATGAACTAATCAGTTGAATGGTAGTTTGGAATTAAATTAATTCATAATAAGTTTAGCAATGGTATTATTTTTCCGAGTTCTACAGATTGCATAATTCTGACAAAATCTGTGACAGTTCTTATGTTTGAATTACTATATGTAAATAATTCCAGTTGCATACGTATTGAGCATGATTACTTTCAAATCATAATTAATGTATATTACTTATGTTTGTATTACTTATAATTCTACTTACATAGTAATGCAATTTTACTAGTAATACATTAGTACCACAGAAATATATTTTTCAAACTCTCTTCTAAGGCTATACCTTAATTGTAAGGTTATTTAGATATTAATTTCTCATAGAAGGTTCATAGAAATATCTGATATAAATGGAAATATCATTATTTAGAAAAGGTTAATTTTCTTGTGTAATTTATAAATTGAGTAAATGTAAAATGATATTTAAAATTCTTATTCAGAGATAATATTTAATCTCTTTCAGAAATTAAAAATTGCATCTGAGTAGAAGCAAACATCTGAAATCAAAAGGCACACAATAAACTTGAAGTCATTCTCCATTCCTCTTATTTCTTACAAAGCTGTTTTGACATTTGGAGAAAAATCTAAGCAGGAACAAAAGCATAGGAATTTAATCAAGTCAATGGATAATATTCACCCAAGTCATTATAAAAGTACTGCTAGACCTTCTGAGTTTGCATTCAGCATATATGTATGAGGCATCTATTCCAAAATAACTCAAAGATAACTTTTTTTTTTTTTTTTGGTACAGGCATCATATTTTATTCCACAAAATCTTGAGTATGACTCTTTTGATTATGTCAAGGGGAAACAAGAATATTTTAAGAACCCTTCTCTGAAGATTTACAACGCACATTAGCTTGATAAAATTACTGAAATACATGTTTTTTAGAAATCTGTTAAGTGCTGTTTAATCCAACATTTCCTAAACATATTTTCTAACAATTTTACATTCTATGCAAAATCTCTCAAGGCCTTGATCATTTCCAAACTCTTTAGGAAGCAGTACTTTACAAAATAATTTCCACAAATCTTTCAGAAGCTACTCAAAGAAAGTGCATTTAGAAATGGTGCAGCTGTATTCTTGGTGAGATTATCTGCCTTTTTCTAAATGTATAAATAGTTGCTGGGTTAAAAATGCCATCTAAATAAAATATAATAATGCAACCCCCTTTTTTTCAAGATGACTGACTGGAGACGTCAGAGGCCAGTTCTCTTCAGAAAGAACCAGAGTTACAGATGAATAATCGGAACTCAAATAGATTAAGGGGGGAGTGCTCACAGGAAGAAAACAGGACACAGAAAAAAGAAGGAAGCAAGGGTGTGACAGAGATTGATTCCCGAGGCACCTGGGGTCCTATGGAAAGGCTAGAGAGCAGTGTTCTTGGCTCCCTTAACCCCTGTGGCAGACTGCTGGTCTCCAAACTGTCAGAAGGCTCCTTTACCCTTGTGAGCCCGTGCACTGGTGTAGGTAGCGATTTGGGAAATTTCTGGAGGGCAATGCACTGCACAGCCAGCTCTCTCAGAATCATCCACTCTTCCCCTACATCCGAGCTGCCCAAGGTGGAACGTTCTCTTGCCCAGGGAATCTCAGCCCTTGTGTGTCCACTTTACCAAATCCCTGAGATACTCTCTAATGCACATTTGTATTCCAGCAGCACATGGGGTCATTTGGACCCAGGGAGCTGTGAAATTACTGGTGGTCTGGCCCTTGTGGTGTGATGCTCCCATTGGAAGAAAGAGTGCAGTGTGCAAAGGAAGTGCCCCTTGGTTCAAAGGAAATCAGAGCACCTGCTCTCTTGTGCCTGAGAGTTCCCCACTGTGGACTGGATGTGACTGTATTCCCTCTAGCAGAGATATGAGTGGAGAAGTGTGGCTCCACCCAAGGGGCCAGGTGGCACCAGTGCTCAGGCACAGTAGTGGAGAGATAGACTCTTCCCTCCTCCATGCACACTGAGGCTGACACAGCTGTGGCTGCTTACACAGGGTGAGCAGAGTTGTCTCTCTCAAGAGGGCCATTCCAGGGCTATTAGGCAAATGGCAGCACCGCTTTTGGCAATCTGCCTACCAGGCCTATGTTTGCAGAAATGTGGGAGGCTTTGTCCTCTCTACATGGAGCAGCAGCGTCTCTGCAGCATAGAACAAGTGAGCAACAGAGCTGTCTTTGGGGGTGAGGAAAGAGACTCTATCTTGAGGCCATTTTAACACAGCCTGGGGACAGGCGTGTTCTGTGGCTCTCAGGTACGTTGCGTTCTAGAGATAGACTGCAGTGTCTGTCTGAACTGAAAGATGCGAGCCCCAGGACAGGGGTGTGATAGGGAGGCCAATGGCGTACCTTCCTGCCCATGATGTGGAGTTGGTATAGCCATCTCCCCCTAAACAGAGACCTCAGCTCATTTCACCAGGAACTCCCCCTGCCAACCTCCCTAGGTGTGTCCAGAATTGGTGGGATCTTAGTCTCCCGGACTTCAAGAATAAAGCCCCGGACCCCTCGCAGTGAGTGTTAACAGTTCTTAAAGATGATGTATCCCGAGTTTGTTCCTTCAGATATTCAGATGTGTCCAGAGTTTCTTCCTTCTGGTGGGTTCGTGGTCTCACTGATTTCAGGAGTGAAGCTGCAAACTTTAGCGGTGTTACAGTTCTTAAAGGCAGCACATCTGGAGTTGTCCATTCCTCCTCCCATCTGGAGTTGTTCATTCCTCCTGTTGGGTTCCTGGTCTCCCCAGCTTCAGGAGTGAAGCTGCAGACCTTCCTGGTGAGTGTTACAGCTCATAAAGGCAATGCGAACCCAAAGAACAAATCTTCTACAGTGCGGAATGGGAACCCAGCAGATTGCCGTGCTGGCGCAAGTGGCCTGCTTTTATTCCCTTATCTGGCCCCAGACACATCCTGCTGATTGGTCCATTTTACAGAAAGCTGATTGGTGCATTTACAAACCTTTAGCTAGACACAGAGTGCTGATTGGTGTGTTTACAATCCTTTAGCTAGACAGAAAAGTTCTCCAAGTCCCCACCTGTCCCAGAAGCCCAGCCAGCTTCACCTCTCACTGGCACTGGCCACAGGACTTTGCGGCACCTAGCCGGGGCACTCCAACAGCCCAGAGGGAGCTCATCCGCTGATCAAGCCCAGCAGGCGCCGGCTGGCTGCGCTGATTGCTGGACCTCCGAGACCGCGCCCAACTGGAACCCGCACCCAGCCGGCGAACACCTCGGGCAGCCCTGGTTCCCACCTGCGTCTCTCCCTTCACACCTCCTGGGAGCAGAGGGAGGGCTAGGGTCTGGCCTGGCCAGCCCCAGAGAGGGGCACTCATAGCCCAGCAGCGGGCTGAAGTGCTCCTCAATGGCGGCGAGAGCAGACGCTGAGGCCGAGGAGGCAACCAGAGGGAGCCAGGGCTGCTAGCACATTGTCACCTCTCACAGGGATGCTGCTTATGCTCCTCACTGATGTATAACCAAGCTTCCTCTCCCATCCTGAGGCTGAGCCGGGAACTCAGGACACAGGGCATTCCACAGATAAGCCTATGGCATGAGGCAACAGAGAGCTCCCCCAAGTAAACAAAGATCAGGCTTATATCAGTCAGCCTCTTCCGCAGCTGTCTGTCACCTGCAACCACTACCTACTGGCCTGCAGTGGAACTGCATTACCTAATACAAAATTTGCAGCCAGTAGTGGTGGCTCACGCCTGTAATCACAGCACTTTGGGAGGCAGAGGCAGGTGGATCACGAGGTCAAGAGATTGAGATCATCGTGGTCAACATGGTGAAAACCCTGTCTCTAAAAATACAAAATTTAGCTGGTGTGGTGGTGTGCGCCTGTAGTCCCAGCTACTCAGGAGGTTGAGCCTTGAGCCCGGGAGGCAGAGGTTGCAGTGAGCCGAGATTACTCCACTGCACTCCAGTCTGGCAACAGAGCAAGACTCTGTTAAAAAAAAAAAAAAAGAAAAAAAAAAAAAGAGCAAGATAAGCTTCTTGAGACCTCCACCTCCCCATCTCTGCAGTAAGCTGAGAGCCTCCTCACAGGCCCAGTACACTGCTACTGTAACTAACATTTGAGGAAAGCACCAAGCTAAGGCTCTCTATAACCAAGGAATTTAACAAAGCCATGACCCCAGAAAGCATGCAAAGGCAAAGTCCAATGACCCCACTTAACATATATTATAGTCACAACCTCAGGAAAAAAATCTCATCCAAATGAAAGTAAATTCAAAAATAAGTGACAGCTTCTCTAGATGAGAATAAACCAGCATAACAATCCTGGCAATGCAAAAAGAGCAGGAGTAGGAGACTTCAGCACTCAACTGACAGCACCAGACAGATCATCAAGGCAGAAAAGCAACAAACTCTGGACTTAAATTGGACTCTAGACCAAGTAGACGTAACAGGCATTTATGTAACGTTCTAACCTAAAACCACAGAGTATGTATTTTTCTCATCAGCAGATAAAATATTCTTAAAAATAGACCTTATGCAAGGCTACAAGGCAAGTTTCAATAAATTTTTTAAAGTCAAAATCATATCAAACATCTTCTTGCACAACAGTGGAATAAAACTAGAAATGAATACCAACAGGAACTCTCAAAACTGTACAAATACATGGAACTGTAAAACTTGTCCCTAAATAATCTTTGGATAAATCCAGATAAAAATAGAGATACAGCCTTTGGTATACGGAAAAGCAGTATGAGGAAAGTTTATAAGGTTAAATGACTATGTCAAAAAAGTAGAAAAAGATCTCAAGTTAACAATGAAGCATTGCACCTCAAGGAACTGAAATAATAAGAACAAACAAAACTCAAAGCTAGCAAAAGAATGGAAATAACAAAGATCAAATCTAAAGTAAGTAAAATTGAGACTAAAAAGCAATACAAAGGATCAAGAAAAAGATATATAAAATTGATAAGCTACTAGCTAGATTAACCAAGAAAAAAAGATTCAAATAAGCACAATCAGAAACAGTAGAGGTGACATTACAACTGATAGCACAGAAATAAAAAAGATTATTGGAGACTACTATGAGCTTCTCTAAACACACAAACTAGAGAATCTAGAGGAAATGGATCAACTCCTGGAAACATAGACCCTCTCAAGACTGAACAACGAGTAAGTAGAACTCCTAAAGAGACCAGTAACTTAAATTGAATCAGTAATAATAATTTTAAAACTCCCAACAGAAAAAAAACTCAGGACCAAATTTACAGCCAAATCCTACCATATGTACAAAGAAGAAATGGTATCAATCTTAATGAAATGGTTTCAAAAAGTTGAAGAGGAGAGAATTAGTCTTAAGTTATTCTACAAGGACAGTATTGCCCCAATACCAAAGTCGAGTAAGGGCACAACACACACAAAACAAACAAACAAACAAACAAACAAAACTACAGGCCAATATCCCTGAGCAACATAGATGCAAAAATCCTCAGCAAAAATACTAACAAGCTAAATTCAACAGCATATCAAAAAGATAATATGCCATGATGAAGTGGACTTTATTCCAGGGATACAAGGATGGTTCAACATATGCAAATAAATAAATGTGATTCATCACATAAAGAGAATTCTGAAGAAAAACTATATGATCATCTCAATAGTTGTATAAAAAGTATTCAATATAAAAAACCCTTCACTTATTAAGCATTGAAGGGACATACCTCAAAATAATAAAAAACACATATGACAGACAAATCAACAGTAAACATCATAATGAATGAGAAAAGTTAAAAGCCTTCCCCCTAATAACTGGAATAAGATGAAGATGCCCACTTTTACAACTCCTATTCAGAATGACACTGCAAGTCCTATCCAGAACAATCAGGCAAGAGAAAGAAATAAAGGGCATCCATATTGAAAAAGAAAAAGTCAAGTTATCTCTGTTCACTGGTGATATGATCTTATACCTAGAAAGCCCTAAAGATTCCTCCAAAAGACTTCTAGATTTGCTAAATGACTTCAGTAAAGTTTCAGGACACAAAATCAATATACAAAAATCAGTAGCATTTCTATACACCAATAACGAGAAGCAAATCAAGAACTTAACCTTATTTATAATAGCTTCAGAAAAATTAAATACCTAATAATACATTTAATCAAGGTGAAAAATCTCTACAGGAGAACTACAAAATACTCATGAGTGTATTTGTAGATAACACCAATGAATGGAAAAAAATCTCATGTTATGGAACAAAATAATCAATATTATTAAAATAACCATCCTACCCAAAGCAATCTGCAGACTTGATGCAGTCCCTATCAAGCTAGCAATGTCATTTTCCCCAGAATTAGAGAAAATAATTCTAAATTCATATGGAACCAAGAAACACCCAAAGCAGCCCTAAGCACAAAGTACAAAGTTAGAGCCTTCACATTACCTGACTTCAAATTTTATGACAAGGCTATGGTAGCCAAAATAGCATAGTACCAATATAAAAATAGGCATCTAGATCAATGGAACAGAATAGAGAATCCAGAAATAAAACCACCTCCCACAACCAACCAATCTTTTTAACAAAGTCGACACAAATATACCCTGGGAAAAGGATACCCTTTTCAATAAATGGTGCTGGGAAAAATTGGATAGTCATAGGCAAATAATATAACTGGACACCTATCTCTCCTCATATACAAATAATAACTCAAAATGGATAGAAGACTTAAATGTAAGACCTGAAATTATAAACATCTTAGAGGAAAACCTAAGAAAAACTCTTCTGGTTATTGGACTAGGCAAAGAATTTAAGATCTGAAAACAAGGGCATCAAAAACAAACCAAAAAAATAGACAAATTAGACTTAATTAAACTTAAAAACTTTTGCACAACAAAAGAAATAATAAATACAGTAAACAAACAGTCCACCAAATGGGAAAAAAAATATTTGCACATAAACAGAACCAATGACAAAAACCACATGATTATCTCGATAGATCCAGAAAAGGCCTGTGACAAAATTCAACAGCCCTTCATGCTAAAAACTCTCAATAAACTAGATATTGATAGAACGTATTTCAAAATAATAAGAGCTATTTATGACAAACCCACAGCCAATATCATACTGAATGGACAAAAGCTGGAAGCATTCCATTTGAAAACCAGCACAAGACAAGGACGCCCTCTGTCACCACTCCCATTCAACATAGTGTTGGAAGTTCTGGCTAGGGCAATCAGGCAACAGAAAGAAGCAAAGGGTATTCAATTAGGAAAAGAGGAAGTCAAATTGTCCCTATTTGCAGATGACATGATTGTATATTTAGAAAACCCCATCGTCTCAGCCCAAAATCTCCTTCAGCTGATAAGCAACTTCAGCAAAGTCTCAGGATACAAAACCAGTGTGCAAAAATCACAAGCATTCCTTTACACCAATAACAGACAGAGAGCCAA
>NW_012108586.1:323394-325312 GCF_000951045.1 Mandrillus leucophaeus | reverse complement strand
CGCATTCCTGTATATATACCCAAAGGATTATAAATCATGCTACTATAAAGACACATGCACACGTATATTTATTGCGGCCAGTATTCACAATAGCAAAGACTTGGAACCAACTCAAATGTCCATTAGTAATAGACTGGATTAAGAAAATGTGGCACATATACACCGTGGAATACTCTGCAGTTGTAAAAAAGGATGAGTTCATGTCCTTTGCAGGGACATGCATGAAGCTGGAAACCATCATTCTCAGTAAACTGTCACAAGGACAGAAAATCAAACACTGCACATTCTCACTCATAGGTGGGAACTGAACAATGAGAACACATGGACACAGGGCAGGGAACATCACACACTGGGGCCTGTCAGGGGGTGGGCGGTTGGAGGAGGGATATAGCATTAGGAGAAATCCTTAATGTAAATGACGAGTTGATTGGGTACAGCAAGCCAACATGGCACATGTATACCTATGCAGCAAATCTGCAGGTTGTGCACATGTACTCTAGAACTTAAAATATAATAAAAAATTAAAAAGAAATTAGCAACATATACTTATAGCCAAAATATATACAGAAACTAACTCCATTAAGAAAATGGACAAATGAGCTCAGCAGACACTTCACAAACCAAGATATCACATGATCAATCAACACCTGCCAAAGTGATCAGCATCTTTAGTCACTATGGATTAGTACGGTAAACCCATTAGAATGGCTTAAAATTTTAATAACTGACCATACCAAGAAATACCAAGGGAGTTTTTATTTGCTGTTCTTAGTTATGGCACAACCAATTTGGAAAACAGATTGTCAATTTCTTATAACTTTAAACATGCCCTTACTTTTATATCCCAGCCATATCACTCTTAGGCATTTACTCAGGGAAAATGAAAATGTGAATCCAAAAAAGACTTTTGCAAAAATGCTCATAGCAGATTTGTTAAACGAGCCTAAAATTGGATAAAACACAGATGTTCAACAGCAGGTGAACAGATAAATTGTGATATATTCGTACAATGAAATATTGTTCAACCTTAGAGGAGAATAAACTATTGTTACACACAGCATAAAGGAATCTTAAAAAACAGTATATTGAGCAAAAGAAGACAGAGCAAAATAAGCATAGGATATATAATTCCATATATAGTCCATAATAATTATATGAATAATTCTATATTAGGCAGAATTAATTCTAAATGACAGGAAACCTATTAGTGGTTGCCTGGAACTTGAAGAGGTAGGTGACTGCAGAGATACTCAACAGAACATTTTGGAGTAATGGAAATTTTCTGTATTTGAATAGGGTGATAGTGACATGCCTTCAGACTTTAGTCATCTCATTGAACTATAGTCTTAGCATAATGCATTTTAGTATATATAAATTATATCCCAATAAGGTTAATTAAATTTCAGTATGTGTGTATCAATTTTTGAAAATATTTCTGAAGCTACTATTTGTTTTTAATTTATCAAAAAATTAATGTGATTGAAAAACAGTTTAATTTTTAAGCATGCAAATAAAATGAATAGCTACATAAAGCAGAGATTAGCTGTCCAATAGCCAATAGTCACAAGTGGCTATCAAGCCCTTGAAATGTGGCTATGCTAGATGGAGATGTGCTGTAAATGTGAAAATAAACACTACATGAAAACATGTATGAAAAACTATTTTAAATATCTCAATACTTTATATTGATTGCACATTGAAATATTTTTGACACATTAGGTAAAATAAAATATGTTATGCTCAGAATATTCTATGTAATACATGGTCAATATGTTATATTCAACTTATTACATGTTTTAAGTATATTATGTCATCTATTTCCTTTAAGATAGAAATTTTATTTTTATTTTCATACATTTAGGGGATACAAGTGCATTTTTTACACAGATCTATTGTGTAGTGAAGTCTGGGCTTTTAG
>NW_012108586.1:316801-318609 GCF_000951045.1 Mandrillus leucophaeus | reverse complement strand
ATAACAGACAGAGAGCCAAATCATGAGTGAATTCCCATTCACAATTGCTACAAAGATAATAAAACACCTAGGAATCCAACGTACATGGGAGGTGAAGGACATCTTCAAGGAGAAATACAAACTACTGCTCAAAGAAATAAAAGAGGACATAAACAAATGGAAGAACATTCCATGCTCATGGATAAAAAGAATCAGTAACATGAAAATGGCCATACTGTCCAAGGTAATTTATAGATTCAATGCCATCCCCATCAACCTACCAATGACTTTCTTCACAGAATTGGAAAAAAAAACTGCTTTAAAGTTCATACGGAACCAAAAAAGAGCCCACATAGCCAAGACAATCCTAAGCCAAAAGAACAAAGCTGGAGGCATCACACTACCTGACTTCAAACTATGCTACAAGGCTACAGTAACTGAAAGAGCCTGGTACTGATACCAAAACATATACGTAGACCAATGGAACAGAACAGAGGCCTCAAAAATAACACCACACATCTACAACCATCTGATCTTTGACAAACCTGACAAAAACAAGAAATTGGGAAAGGATTTCCTGTTTAATAAATGGTATTGGGAAAACTGGCTAGCCATATGTAGAAAGCTGAAACTGAATTTCTTTCTTACACCTTATACAAAAATTAGCTCAATTAAAGACTTAAATGTAAGACCCAATACTATAAAAACCCTAGAAAAAACTTAGGCAATACCATTCAGGACATAGGCATGGGCAAAGACTTCATGACTAAAACACTAAAAGCAATGGCAACAAAAGCCAAAATAGACAAATGGGATCTAATTAAACTAAAGAGCTTCTGCACAACAAAAGAAACTATCATCAGAGTGAACAGGTAACCTACAGAATGGGAGAAAAATTTTGCAATCTACCCATCTGACAAAGGGCTAATAACCAGAATCTACAAAGAACTTAAACAAATTTACAAGAAAAAAAAAAAAAACCCATCAAAAAGTGGACAAAGTATTTGAGCAGACATTTCTCAAAATAAGACATTTCTGCAGCCAACAGACACGTGAATAAATGCTCATCATCACTGGTCATCAGAGAAACGCAAATCAAAACCATAATGAGATACTGTCTCGTGCCAATTAGAATGGCGATCACTGAAAAGTCAGGAAACAACGGATGCTGGAGACGATGTGGAGACATAGGAATGCTTTTACACTTTTGGTGGGAGTATAAATTGACTCAACTTTTGTGGAAGACAATGTGGCAATTCCTCAAGGATCTAGAACTAGATATAGCATTTGACCCAGCAATCGCATTCCTGTATATATACCCAAAGGATTATAAATCATGCTACTATAAAGACACATGCACACGTATATTTATTGCGGCCAGTATTCACAATAGCAAAGACTTGGAACCAACTCAAATGTCCATTAGTAATAGACTGGATTAAGAAAATGTGGCACATATACACCGTGGAATACTCTGCAGTTGTAAAAAAGGATGAGTTCATGTCCTTTGCAAGGACATGGATGAAGCTGGAAACCATCATTCTCAGTAAACTGTCACAAGGACAGAAAATCAAACACTGCACATTCTCACTCATAGGTGGGAACTGAACAATGAGAACACATGGACACAGGGCAGGGAACATCACACACTGGGGCCTGTCAGGGGGTGGGCGGTTGGAGGAGGGATATAGCATTAGGAGAAATCCTTAATGTAAATGACGAGTTGATTGGGTACAGCAAGCCAACATGGCACATGTATACCTATGCAGCAAATCTGCAGGTTGTGCACATGTACTCTAGAACTTAAAATATAATAAAAAATTAAAAAG
>NW_012108586.1:314219-316751 GCF_000951045.1 Mandrillus leucophaeus | reverse complement strand
CCCTCAGCTGAAGGTCTGTTGAAGTTTGTTGGAGGTCCACTCCAGACCCTGTTTGCCTGGGTATCACTAGTGGAGGCTGCAGGACAGCAAATATTGCAAAACAGCAGATATTGCTGCTTGATCCTTCCTTTGGAAGCTTCATCCCAGAGGGGCACTTGCCTGTATGAGGTGTCTGTCGGCCCCTATTGGGAGATGCCTCCCAGTCAGGATACACGGGGATCAGGGACCCACCTGAGGACGCAGTCTGTCCATTCTCAGAGCTTGAACACCATGCTGGAGAAACCATTGCTGTCTTCAGAGCTGTCAGACAGGGACGTTTGTCTGCTGCCTTTTGTTCAGCTATGCCCTGCCCACAGAAGTAGAGCCTTTAGAGGCAGTAGGCCTTGCTGAGTTGCAGTGGGCTCCACACATTTAGAGCTTCCCAGCCACTTTGTTTACCTAAGAAGCCTCAGCCATGGCAGACACCCCTCCCCCTGCCAGGGTGCAGCCTCGCAGGTGGATCTCAGACTGCTGTGCTAGCAGTGAGCAAGGTTCCATGGGTGTGGGACCCGCTGAGCCAGGAACAGGAAGGTATCTCTTTGTCTATCAGTTGCTCAGACCATCAAAAAGCACAGTATTTCATCAGGAGTGTACCGTTTTTCCAAGTACAGTCTGTCATTACTTTCCTTGGCTAGGAAAGGGAAATCCCCTGACCCCTTGCACTTCTTGGTGAGGTGATGCCCCACCCTGCTTCTGCTTGCTGTCTGTGGGCTGCACCCACTGTCCAAACAGTCCCAGTGAGAAGAACCAGGTATCTCTTTTGGAAGTGCAAAAATCACCTATCTTCTGCATCCATTTAGCTGGGAGCTTCAGACTGAAGGTGTTCCTACTAGGCCATCTTGGAAGCGCTCCCTTGCTTATATTTTCTTCCACTTTGTAATTTATCTTTTTCAAGTATGTGATAGTGACTGATGTTTTTCAAGACTAAAATATTTCAAGTTTGATGAAGCTTATGACTTTTTCCATGGTTTGTGCTTTTTGCATCCTAGGAAATCTTTTTCTATGCTTGAAAACAAAAGATTTTCTTCTATATTTTCTTGAATACATTTCTTTTTTTCCAAATGGATATTCATTTATTTTAGAAACTTCTTTCAAAAGAATATCTATTCTGTATTCTACATTTTAATACCTTTATTGAAAATCAGTTGAGCATGTATGAGGTAGCATATTTCTTTGTTTTCTACTCTGTTCTAATCACATGCATGTCTATCCCTACACAAATACCACACTTTCTTGATTACTATTTTTTCTTTTTCTTAAAATTTATCCGTATAAATACTACACTTTTATTTGCCTTTTTCAAAATTATTTTGACTATTTTGAACTATTTGTATTTTAATACATCCTAAGTTATTTCTACTTTCAATGACTATTTTCTACTTTATGAATTTTTTTCATACATAGTGCAATGGAGAAATGTGTAGGAGAAACAATAGGCAACAAATCTGGCTTTTTCTTGGATAGATAAAATGTATCCAGTCATCATAACCAATACATGTTCTAAGTTTAGCTATGCTGTAATTAGTATACATTCAAAACTTTCCAAATAAATGCTTCAAATAATTCTACCTAGTTATTTGCCATTAATTAATCTATCTCATATACTGAATTATGTTTTAAATATTCAGCCTGAAATACCTGAAACTATTAGATTGAAAATTAAATTTATTCAAAATCCTTATAAGCACAGGCTTTTAGCACTTAAAAAAAGTTAAGAAACCTGTAAAACTCCCAAACCAAAAAATATAAATAGTTTAAAAATCCATTTGTTCATTTAGACAGCTAAAACTCATGAAGCATACAGAAGTAGCTCAGATTTTTACAAAAATCTATTTTTTTCAATTACATCTAGTTTTGCTTATTAAAGTAATCTAGAAATCATTTTACTTGTCTACCTAAAGACCAAGGGGCATAATTATAAAAGTAACATTCACTTTATTTCCACTAGGAAAAGACTGTCTTAAATAAAATGAAATAGGGATCTTTTTCAAGGAACGTATAATAGGAAAAATATGTAATACATGACACAATACCAAAAGCATTAAATTTTAAAGACTAAAAGGTTAACAAAACTGGATAATGAAATAAAAAATAAGTAAAAATATATATTAACTAGAGACCATTTGATGTTTGTCTCTTTAGTAGAAAACAAGTGTTCCAAAATATGATTAAGCATCATAATTTCTTGTCTGACTATTGGAATTATTTCTTTCCAAAATGTTTTGTTTTATTTTATTTTTTGACTACACTCAGACACTTTTATTCATGTTTTCATGATACTTACCTCTTCTTTGCTCTTTCCTTTTCTCTTCCTTAACGAAATGCACTTTAGAGAATGCATGTAGTCACTGAAAAGTATTAATTTGATGAAACTGAACAAAAGATGGATAAATAATTTGTGTTAGGCAGTTTCTAAGATGGCAGTCAGTGACCACCTCCTCAAGATATTTATTCTCATTTGTAATGCCATTCCCTTGAGCATGGGCTTATCTA
>NW_012108586.1:312192-314169 GCF_000951045.1 Mandrillus leucophaeus | reverse complement strand
GTCCCTGAGACTGATGTTAGATGGTATCTCACTGTGGTTTTAACTTGTATTTCTCTGATAAAAGTGATATTGAACGTTTTCTCATATGTTTTTTGGCCACTTTTATGCCTTCTTTTGAAAAATGTCTGTTCTCCTCCTTTGCTCACTTTATAATGGAATTATTTGTTGTTGTTGAGTTCCTTGTAGATTCTGGATATTAGCCCTTTGTCAGATGTTTATTATGTTTATTGATTTCCATATGTTGAACCAGTCTTGCATCCCAAGGATGAAGCTGACTTGATCGTGGTGGATAAGCTTTTTGATGTGCTGCTGCATTCAGTTTGCCAGTATTTTTTTGAGGATTTTAACATCGATGTTCATCAGGGATATTGGTCTAAAATTCTCTTTTTTGTTGTGTCTCTGCCAGGCTTTGGTATCAGGATGATATTGGCCTCATAAAATGAGTTAGGGAGGATCCCCTCTTTTCTATTAATTGGAATAGTTTCAGAAGGAATGATACCAGCTCTCTTTGTACTTCTGGTAGAAGTCGGCTGTTAGTTCATCTGGTCCCAGACTTTTTTGTGTTGTTAGGCTATTAATTATTGCCTCAATTTCAAAACCTGTTGTTGGTCTATTCAGAGATTCAGATTCTTTCTGGTTTAATCTTGGGAGGATGTATGACTCCAGGAATTTATCCATTTCTTCTAGATGTTCTAGTTTATTTGCATAGAGGTGTTCATAGTATTCTCTGATTATAGTTTGTATTTCTGTGGGATCGGTGGTGATATCCCCTTTATTACTTTTTATTGCATCTATTTGATTCTTCTCTCTTTTCTTCTTTATTAATCTTGCTAGCAGTCTATCTATTTTGTTTGTCTTTTCAAAAACCCAGCTCTTGGATTCATTGATTTTTTTTTTAAAGTGTTTTCTGTGTCTATCTCCTTCAGTTCTGTTCTGATCTTAGCTATTTCTTGCCTTCTGCTAGCTTTTGAATTTGCTTGCTCTTGCGTCTCTAGTTCTTTTAATTGTGATGTTAGGGTGTCGATTTTAGAACTTTCTTGCTTTCTCTTATGGGCCTTTAGAGCTATAAATTTCCCTCTACACACTGCTTTAAATGGGTCCCAGAGATTCTGGTACATTGTGTCTTTGTTCTCATTGGTTTCAAAGAACATCTTTGTATCTGCCTTCATTTTGTTATTAACCCAGTAGTCATTCAGGAGCAGGTTGTTTGGTTTTCATGTAGTTGTGCAATTTTGAGTAAGTTTCTTAATCCTAAGTTCTAATTTGATTGTACTGTGGTCTGAGAGACAGATTATTGTGATTTCTGTTTGTTTACATTTGCTGAGGAGTGTTTTACTTCTGATTATGTTATCAATTATAGAACGAGTGCAATGTGATGCTGAGAAGAATGTATATTCTGTTGATTTGGGGTGGAGAGTTTTGTAGAATTCTGTTAGGTCTGCTTGGTTCAGAGTTGAGTTCAAATCCTGGAAATCCTTGTTAACCTTCTGTGTCATTGATCTTTCTAATATTGACAGTGGGGTGTTAAAATCTCCTATTATTATTGTGTGGGAGTCCAAGTCTCTTTGTAGGTCTCTAAGAGCTTGCTTTATGACTCTGTGTGCTCCTTTATTGAGTGCATATATATTTAGGATAGTTAGCTCTTTTTGTTGAATTGATCCCTATACCATTATGTAATGGCCTTGTCTCTTTTGAACTTTGTTGGTTTAAAGTCTGTTTTATCGGAGACTAAGATTGCAATCCTTGCTTTATTTTTCTTTCCATTTGCTTGGTAGATCTTCCTCCATCCTTTTATGTTGAGCCTATGTGTGTCTCTACCCGTGAGATAGGTCTTCTGAATACAGCACACTGATGGGTCTTGACTCTTTATCCAATTTGCCAGTCTGTGTCTTTAATTGGAGCATTTAGCCCATTTACATTTGAAGTTAATATTGTTATGTGTGAATTTGATCCTGTCATTATGATGTTAGCTGGTTA
>NW_012108586.1:304675-307192 GCF_000951045.1 Mandrillus leucophaeus | reverse complement strand
TCTTAAATAAAATGAAATAGGGATCTTTTTCAAGGAACGTATAATAGGAAAAATATGTAATACATGACACAATACCAAAAGCATTAAATTTTAAAGACTAAAAGGTTAACAAAACTGGATAATGAAATAAAAAATAAGTAAAAATATATATTAACTAGAGACCATTTGATGTTTGTCTCTTTAGTAGAAAATAAGTGTTCCAAAATATGATTAAGCATCATAATTTCTTGTCTGACTATTGGAATTATTTCTTTCCAAAATGTTTTGTTTTATTTTATTTTTTGACTACACTCAGACACTTTTATTCATGTTTTCATGATACTTACCTCTTCTTTGCTCTTTCCTTTTCTCTTCCTTAACGAAATGCACTTTAGAGAATGCATGTAGTCACTGAAAAGTATTAATTTGATGAAACTGAACAAAAGATGGATAAATAATTTGTGTTAGGCAGTTTCTAAGATGGCAGTCAGTGACCACCTCCTCAAGATATTTATTCTCATTTGTAATGCCATTCCCTTGAGCATGGGCTTATCTAATGACTTGCTTTTGACAAATAGAATATAATAAAATTGGTGGGATTTTACCTTTGACATTAGGTTTCAAAAAGGATCCTGGTTGCAGGCAATTTTTTATCTTGGGCACTTTCTCTTGTTCTCTTTTACTTGTTGTAGAAAGCCAGCTACCATGTGGAAAGCTGCCTTTTGGAGATCCCCAGTGGCAAAGTGTGATGTCTTCAACCATCATCCAGTGGGACCTAAGTCTGTCAATAGTCACATAAAGAGATTGGAAATGTATCCTCCCCCAAGAGTCTTAGGTGAAGGTAGTAGTCCTAGCCTACAAATGGATTGTAGTTTGTGAAATACCCTGAGCCTGTGTGCTGGTTAAGCCATGCCAAATTCTGGGGTAATTTTTTATACAATGTAGTTGGGCGGAGAGTGGTCCCTTAAAGGATATGTCCACCAGGAATCTCAGAATGTTACTTCATTTGGAATAAGATCTTTGCAGGTATAATTAGGGTAAGAATCTTAAAATGAAATTATCTTAGATTATGTTGGGGCATAAATCCAATAACAGATGTCTTTATAGTAAGAAAGGAAGACACATAAACACACAAAGATGAAGAGGATGTAAAGATGGAGGCAGAGATTTGAGTGATGTGTCTACCAGCAAAGGAAACCCAAGAATTGCCTGCAACCAGAAACTAGAAGAAAGGCATGAAACAGATTTTCTTCAGAGCTTCCAGAAGGTGCAGACACCTTGATTTTGCAGTTCTGGCCTCCAGAACTAACAGAGGATACATTTCTGTTGTTTTAAGTCAAGTTTGTTGCAATTTGTTACAGCAGTCCTGGGAAAGTAATGCAGCAGTAGATAAATGGCACATACATTAGAAAAAGAAATGAGATATGGAGCATGTAATCGTCATATTTTTACTGTAATATGTTACTTATAAGTTATGAACATAAACAAGACACACAGAAGATAAAATTGATACAATAATTAAGTGAAAGTCACTAACTTGTAATAATGACAGGAAATTGCTACATGCTTTGTTTTAAGCTTATTTAAAAGGATTTTTATTGTTAATATAGTATCTTAGTATCTCGGCAGAGCCCAACTGTAACTTAATAGTGTGCTAAACAAAGTATATTTTTGTGTTTGTGCATACACATACACACACACAGGTAGGCACACATGTATATGTATATACACATATATAAGTATATATATACGCATATATATGTGTTTATGTACATGGAAATAGAGAGAGAAAATTTTAAATTTTCTGAGTAAATGTGAAATTTGAGTCCAATAAAATTCTTTGACTTATGTTAACATTCACTGTTCAGCAATATTTTGTTATTGCTTTTGTTGCTGTTCAATCATCACTTTTTTTTCTTTCTACTGTCTGCACTCAATTTTAGGCATGAGAAGCCTGGGAATTGAATATATTAGACTCTTGTTTAAGGGTTATGGATATGATTACCTTCTGTGAAATGCAGTTGCTCAAAACTTGGAAGGTAGAAAATTAGTCAGAAGCCATGATCTTATGTGTTCTAAGAACAGCAGCTAAAATATGACATTGCAAAAAGGGGTTTTGCAGTGACCTTCACATTTCCCTGCCATCACATGAAGCTTGTAGATGAAATTGTGACGTTGGTAGTGGTTTTGCACAGATTTCTGAGTTGTATGTAAATAGCAACATTTAGACTATCAAGAACATGGCAGAGACATCAATTCCAAGCTACTTTCATTATCATCAATTTCTGTTCCTTTAGCCTGCCTCCAGTATTAAACGCTCTTCTATTTGAAATATCTTGGATGTTCGCATTATCTTTGATAGTCTATGTTTGGTAAAACAGTTAAATAGAAGTTGAATTTAGAGCAAATCTTAAGAATAACATAAGAATAAAATATTTGAAATAAAATATTAGTAAAATAAAATAAAAATGAAATAAAATCATAACAAATATTACAATTTATTTTAATAGAGGTTTCATGTATAATGATGCAGCAAGA
>NW_012108586.1:300541-303210 GCF_000951045.1 Mandrillus leucophaeus | reverse complement strand
AAGGATTTATTTCTCCTTCATTTATGAAGCTTGGTGTTGCTGGATATGAAATTCTGAGTTAAAAATTATTTTCTTTAAGAATGTTGAATATTGACCCCCCACTCTCTTCAGACTTCTAGGGTTTCTGCCGAGAGATCCTCTGTTAGTCTGATGGGCTTCCCTTTCTGGGTAACCCGACTTTGCTTCCTGGCTGCTCTTAACATTTTTTCCTTCATTTCAACCTTGGTGAATCTACAATTATGTGTTTTGGGGTTTCCTTTCTCGAGGAGTATCTTTGTGTTGTTCTCTGTATTTCTTGAATTTGAATGTTGGCCTGTCTTTCAACATTGGGGAAGTTCTCCTGGATAATATCTTGAAGAGTGTTTTCTAAGTAGGTTTCATTCCTCCCATCACTTTCAGGTATATCAATCAAATGTAGATATGGTCTTTTCACATAGTCTGATGTTTCTTGAAGGCTTTGCTTGTTTCTTTTTACTGTGTTTTCTCTAATTTTGTCTTCTCACTTTATTTCATTAATTCGATCTTCAATCATTGATCTCCTTTCTTCTGCTTGATTGAATCAGCTATTGAAGCTTGTACCTGTGTCACAAAGTTCTCATGCCATGGTTTTCAGCTCTATCAGGTCATTTAAGGTCCTCTCTACACTGTTTATTCTAGGTAGCCATTCGTCTAACCTTTCTTCAAGGATTTTAGCTTGCTTGTGATGGGTTAGAACATGTTCCTTTAGCTCGGAGAAGTTTGTTATTACCGACCTTCTGAAGTCTACTTCTTTGAACTCGTCAAAGTCATTCTCTGTTCAGTTTTGTTCTGTTGCAGGTGAGGAGTTGCGATCCTTTGGAGGAGAAGAGGTGCTCTGTTTTTTGGAATTTTCAGCTTTTCTGCTCTGGTTTCTCCCTATCTTTTTGGTTTTATCTACCTTTGGTCTTTGATGTTAGTGACCTACAGATGGGGTTTTGGTGTGGATGTCCTTTTTGTTGATGTTGATGCTATTGCTTTCTGTTTATTAGTTTTCCTTATAACAGTCAGGCCCCTCAGCTGAAGGTCTGTTGAAGTTTGTTGGAGGTCCACTCCAGACCCTGTTTGCCTGGGTATCACTAGTGGAGGCTGCAGGACAGCAAATATTGCAAAACAGCAGATATTGCTGCTTGATCCTTCCTTTGGAAGCTTCATCCCAGAGGGGCACTTGCCTGTATGAGGTGTCTGTCGGCCCCTATTGGGAGATGCCTCCCAGTCAGGATACACGGGGATCAGGGACCCACCTGAGGACGCAGTCTGTCCATTCTCAGAGCTTGAACACCATGCTGGAGAAACCATTGCTGTCTTCAGAGCTGTCAGACAGGGACGTTTGTCTGCTGCCTTTTGTTCAGCTATGCCCTGCCCACAGAAGTAGAGCCTTTAGAGGCAGTAGGCCTTGCTGAGTTGCAGTGGGCTCCACACATTTAGAGCTTCCCAGCCACTTTGTTTACCTAAGAAGCCTCAGCCATGGCAGACACCCCTCCCCCTGCCAGGGTGCAGCCTCGCAGGTGGATCTCAGACTGCTGTGCTAGCAGTGAGCAAGGTTCCATGGGTGTGGGACCCGCTGAGCCAGGAACAGGAAGGTATCTCTTTGTCTATCAGTTGCTCAGACCATCAAAAAGCACAGTATTTCATCAGGAGTGTACCGTTTTTCCAAGTACAGTCTGTCATTACTTTCCTTGGCTAGGAAAGGGAAATCCCCTGACCCCTTGCACTTCTTGGTGAGGTGATGCCCCACCCTGCTTCTGCTTGCTGTCTGTGGGCTGCACCCACTGTCCAAACAGTCCCAGTGAGAAGAACCAGGTATCTCTTTTGGAAGTGCAAAAATCACCTATCTTCTGCATCCATTTAGCTGGGAGCTTCAGACTGAAGGTGTTCCTACTAGGCCATCTTGGAAGCGCTCCCTTGCTTATATTTTCTTCCACTTTGTAATTTATCTTTTTCAAGTATGTGATAGTGACTGATGTTTTTCAAGACTAAAATATTTCAAGTTTGATGAAGCTTATGACTTTTTCCATGGTTTGTGCTTTTTGCATCCTAGGAAATCTTTTTCTATGCTTGAAAACAAAAGATTTTCTTCTATATTTTCTTGAATACATTTCTTTTTTTCCAAATGGATATTCATTTATTTTAGAAACTTCTTTCAAAAGAATATCTATTCTGTATTCTACATTTTAATACCTTTATTGAAAATCAGTTGAGCATGTATGAGGTAGCATATTTCTTTGTTTTCTACTCTGTTCTAATCACATGCATGTCTATCCCTACACAAATACCACACTTTCTTGATTACTATTTTTTCTTTTTCTTAAAATTTATCCGTATAAATACTACACTTTTATTTGCCTTTTTCAAAATTATTTTGACTATTTTGAACTATTTGTATTTTAATACATCCTAAGTTATTTCTACTTTCAATGACTATTTTCTACTTTATGAATTTTTTTCATACATAGTGCAATGGAGAAATGTGTAGGAGAAACAATAGGCAACAAATCTGGCTTTTTCTTGGATAGATAAAATGTATCCAGTCATCATAACCAATACATGTTCTAAATTTAGCTATGCTGTAATTAGTATACATTCAAAACTTTCCAAATAAATGCTTCAAATAATTCTACCTAGTTATTTGCCATTAATTAATCTATCTCATA
>NW_012108586.1:295610-299867 GCF_000951045.1 Mandrillus leucophaeus | reverse complement strand
GTTTCATGAATGCTACAATCCACATCAAACCACAAGAAACCATTTTACAATGACCACCCATTTCAATTAAATAAGAGGATTTGTTTCCATTTAACGTATGAAGCAGACTCCCTAGAAAAGTTCATCACTTACCTCTGTTCATATAGGGCAGAGGTAGGCAAACATTTTATGTAAAGGGTAAGACAGTGAACATTTTAGCCTTTATGAGTCATACAGATTCTGTAGCAATTCTCAATCGTGTTGTAGCACAAAAGCAGCAATAGACAGCATGCAAACAAGTGAGCATAGCTGTGTTCTAATAAAATTTTATTTATGGACACTAAATTGAATGTTGCATAACTTTAATGTGTCATGAAATATTCTTATGATTTTTCTTCAAGGCCTTAAAAATGTAAAAACCATTCTTAGATCATTGGCCATACAAAACAGCTGATGGGCTGTTTTATGTCTGTAGACTTTAGTTTACTGACCTTGCATAGATCAGTTTTTTAGTTGGAACTAAGCCCTAAGTTTAAAAAAGAATGGCTCTTTGTCTATTTTAAAAAAACATCAAATTTCATTGAATGCATTTTTTAATTTATTTTTTTTTTCAAATTAATTTACTTTTTTTAAAAAATTTTAAATCAGAACCTCACTCTCTCACCCAGGCTGGAGTGCAATAGTGCTATCTCTGTTCACTGCAACCTTTGCCTCCCAGGTTCAAGCAATTCTTGTTCCTCAGCCTGCCTAATAGCTGGGATTACAGGCGTGTGCCATCATGCTCAGGTAATTTTTTTGTATTTTTAGTAGAGATGAGGTTTTGCTATGTTGCCCAGGCTGGTCATGAACTCTTGGCCTCAAGGGATCCACCTGCCTGGGCCTCCGAAATTGTTAGGATTACAGGCATGAGCCACCATGCCCAGCCTGTATTTTCAAAAATATATGCATATCTCAGGTGTATTTATTTTTAAGTTATATTATCATTGCTTACTTGGTAGATAAAATACTAACAGTCTTTTGAAAAATTTGTATTTTTGCTAAAATTTTAAAACATCAATAATTCATTTTCATAAGGGTTAGAGCTCTTTTCAGAATGACAAAGTTAAAAAATGTGGAAACAATATTTTATTGCCTCTCTCTCTCTCTCTCTCTCTAGGTACATATATTTGGCTTAATTCTGATGATAATTGTGGTGTCCGTTTCAGTATGCAGCGATACATCATTACACATTGAAACAGTGTTAATATATGCCAGAACTGCAGCAGTACCAAAATATTTGTAGACCTTGGGAAACCAGCACAAACTACTGTTTTTGCAAGATGCATGAAGAGAAAAACAAACTTCCTGATGACAGTGGTTAGCAAATTGTTTTCAGAAACAAAGAGAAACAGAGTAATGTAATTTTTCAAATACAGAAGTAGAATTCAGTACAAATTAGTGACTAGGGGTATGAAGATACATGACAGTATTTTTTTGCCAGTGGCATATTTACCTTGACATGCTTAATTTATGAAGAAGGAAAGCCTTCAGAAGGTATTTATAAATTAATGGATCACATCCTTTACTTTCCAACATGGTTTTATGGCTGTTGCCTTTGTAAAATCTTTTATTTGTAGGAGAAGTGAAAAGAAAAACCCAGACTGGGAGAATGTTCTTTGTTCTACTGGGAAACAGTGTTAATATCATCTGCAAAGCAGGATAGTGACCATAGTCAGAATTTAGCCCTTTTAGTTGCATCTTTCTTTTGTTGTTTGTTTAGACCAGTTATATGTTCTCACATCTTTGATGGGAAATCAAATTAAATTCATGACTTTGTGAAACAATTTTCAGTTATTGTCACCCAGGTATTGTCATACTGAAACCTATAGTTTGTGGCACAGACTGGCTAAATTCCATCTTGATTGTGCCAGACAATGTGCTATCTTTAATTATTCCTTAGGAAAAGATTCTGTCTTGGACAGCTATTGTAACAGAGTACTGGCATAGCTTTTCAACAAGTAAGTATTATTTCTGGCTGCTTCTACCTAACCCAAGAATTTGACATACAAAATAATTAAATAAAGTTTAAACAAATTTATTGCTTAAAGGAGCTCTTTTTCCTAAACGTGAATGACTATCTCCCGATTATTTTGGGGTATTCTGTTTCTTCCTTTGTATTGGGTAAAAATGGTATATTTTTACACCGTTCTTAAATCAACTGTTGCAAAAAATTGATCACTTTGTCATTGGATTTTTAGAATATTACCACCATATGGGAGAAATATATAACTGTAAATGATATTTTTTAACACATACCATTCTATTCATTTGACTTTTTTAGTATGTGAGATGAGAAGAAAAGAAAAGGAAAAGATCTTCAGTCCTCAATTCTAAAACCCTCACCACTTTTGATGTGACTAAATTTAGATTTTTATGTTGGGTGTAAAATGCTATGTAAAGTAGTGTAACATGATACAAAAGTGTCAGAGAACCTGCAGAACCTCTGAGAAGCTGATGTGCACCATTGCTACATGGAGATTACGAGATCTATAGCTGGACACAAGATATTATACTTGTATGCACATCCTGGAACTATTGATTTATGGAATTTTGACTTCATGGATGGAGGACTGAAGGTTTTCTACAATCTAGGAAGAAAAAGAGAGATTAGCATGAGGTGAAAGGGTGGAGACTGGGAGAAAATGCCAAACACGTTAAGAATCTGCACAGCAAAATAAACTATCATTAGAGTGAACAGGCAACCTACGGAATGGGATAAAAATTTTGCAATGTATCCATCTGCCAAAGGGCTAGTATCAGGAATCTACAAAGAGTGTAAACAAATTTACAAGAAAAAAACAAAAAACAACAACAACAAAAAACATCAAATAGTGGGCCAAGGATATGAACAGACACTTCTCAAAAGAAGACATTTATGCAACCACCAAACATATAAAGAAAAGCTCATCATCACTGGTCATTAGAGAAATTCAAATCAAAACCACAATGAGATACCATCTCATTAAAAAGTCAGGAAACAACAGATGCTGGAGAAGATGTAGGGAAATTTATATGGTTGGTGGAATTGTAAATTAGTTCGACCATTGTGGAAGACAGTGTAGTGATTCCTCAAGGATCTAGAACTAGAAATACCATTTGACCCAGCAATCCCATTACTGGATAAATACCCAAAGGGCTATAAATCATGCTACTATAAATACACATGCACATGTATGTTTACTGCAGCACTGTTCACAACAGCAAAGATTTGAAAAAAACCCAAATGCCCATCAATGATAGACTCGATAAAGAAAACGTGGCAAATATACACCATGGAATACTATGCAGTTGTAAAAAAGGATGAGTTCATGTCCTTTGCAGGGACATGGATGAAGCTGGAAACCATCATTCTCAGCAAAACTAACACAAGAACAGAAAAGCAAACACCACATGTTCTCAATCATAAGTGGGAGTTGAACAATGAGAGCACATGGACACAGGGAGGGGAACATCACACACTGTGGCCTGTCATCGTGTTGCATTAGGAGAAATACCTAATGTAGATGATGGGTTGATGGGTACAGCAAATCACCATGGCACGTGTATACCTATGTAACAAACCTGCATGTTCTGGTTCTGTTACCCAGAACTTAAAGTAAAAAAAGTGTGTATATATGTGTGTGTGTGTGTGTATATATATGTATATAAATATATGTGTGTGTGTGTATACATATATATATAGAGAGAGAGAGAGAAAGAAAGAAAGAGAGAGAGAATGATAAAAAGAAAGAGCCAGTAGTGGGAGTCTACTGTTTTTCAAGGAAAGGACAAAACAGTAGAAGTCAAGGTATGTGGTAGAAGAAATTTTTACATTGTGACTGCCTTCCACTGGAAAATATGAATCAATATCAGGCCCTTTGTCAACTTGAATACTCTGACTACCTCAGGAAAAATAATATCTTCAAGGAGACAGAATGTAGGAAGTTTTCTTCTCTATGGATTAAGGTAAGTAAATAATAGAAGGAAGAAAAGTATTGCCCCACCACAGGGAAAAACCTTTTTTCATTCATTTATTGATTCATTCACTTATTCTTTTTGAAAAAGTTTGCTTACTTGGTCTTGTAAATCTTTACTGAAAACTACTATTTTAGAATAAACGTGTCATTATGACTAAAAAATACCCATCACTTGGCATTGCTGAAACATAAAACAAATCATAAGAGAGGAAGGGGATCTAATATACATAAGAATCTGAGTACCTTTGGGAAGGAAAGAAACAAGTCTATACCTGATAATTGG
>NW_012108586.1:291718-294780 GCF_000951045.1 Mandrillus leucophaeus | reverse complement strand
TAATGTTGGATAGTGTAATAGGATGGTTACAATCTGTAATCTTAAAAACAAAATTATAGCTGCATGCACAGCTTCTTTGTACTGGGAAATGTCAGCCAATTCTTGGATAAAAGGAATAATGGAGTTCATCAGATCTTCCTAACAACACAAAATGGCAAGGCCTGTTCTACCAAATTCTTTCTCTAAAATTCACTTAGCCAATCAAAGATATTTGTTCTGCAATTGAAATGCTCATACCTTAATAAGAGTAGCTCATGACTAGCATGAAAGTAAATACTCATAAAATTGTCCATTGCCTATATATTTGAATAAATCATACTATTCACTTAATGGAGGGAAAATAGTTCTGTCCGTGATTTCATCTCTTCTTTGTCTGTATTTCAGAAAGTGGAAAAAAGTAGTAACAGTAGAATTATTCACTAAATACCGAATTGGAGAAAAAAAAAAAAAAACTTCAACAATAAAACAAAACATAAAAACATAAACAAGATAGTAAATTTGTCTTAAATAATGTTGAGTTGTATTCCACTCTTTGCATCTTAAAGGACATTAATGAAGTTTATCTATTAATATTGACAAGGAAAATAAATTCCTGTTGCCTCATTTTCCCTCAAGCACAAGCAGTTATCTTTTTTTCCTGACTACTAAAGGAAGGGGTGGCAGTGTTACTAGTAGCCTCCTGCCAGTGACATAGTAATAAGCCTAGAAGTAGTACTTGAGCAAATATTTGGCTCTACATCTGCCCATTACTCTTTGGAAATTAATAAACTTTCTTCTCTCATTTTCTTATTTGTAAATAAAGAATAAAAATATCTAACTCTCTGATTCAAAACTACAGCAAAATATATATGAAAATCTTTATCAAAAAATAAAAAACATCAAAGTCATGTAAGATAATCTTAACAATTTACTTATTAATGAAGGTACAAAAAGGTTGATCTCAAAAAATACCTTGACACTGGGTTTAACATGCCTATTTCCAGCTTCTTTATCTGTTACTGTTCAGTGCTCTTTCAGGGTTTTTAACCCAACAATTACACCAACAATGCCATTGTATGTAGAGTTGAGACATTTTCCTCTCATGCATTAATAAATTGTTTTCTTCAGTACAAAGGGAAACAAATATTAGGAAAAACTAGTCAATATTTCCTAATATTTGTCATTTGTGGGCCATATTCATTTCACTTACACAATATGTATTTTCTCATAACTTTAGTAAAGGAGAATAAAGACTTCTGTTTAAGGAAGGAAGGCATTCATTTGTAATTACATATAAAATTCTAGCAGTCAGAGACACCCAAGTTAGAATTATGTCTCTGACTCTTACTGACTTTAGCAATGAGGCAAATACTTAACTCCCGACTCAGTTAATTAAGTTGTAAAATACTAATGGTAATATCTGTCATGCAAGTTTGTGAAGATAATTATAAAATGCATATAAAAGTTTGGAATAAGGACGAATAGGCAGAAAGCATGTGAAACTGACAACTATTAGTATTGTAATGTGGTTTCCAATATTTCACAACTATTCTATCAACCTTAGTAAATTTAGATAATCACTATAAACTTTAATGCTCTAGTATAAAATGAATTATTAAATAAGGTAAATGTTGGATGGTCACTTCTTGTTTCATGAATGCTACAATCCACATCAAACCACAAGAAACCATTTTACAATGACCACCCATTTCAATTAAATAAGAGGATTTGTTTCCATTTAACGTATGAAGCAGACTCCCTAGAAAAGTTCATCACTTACCTCTGTTCATATAGGGCAGAGGTAGGCAAACATTTTATGTAAAGGGTAAGACAGTGAACATTTTAGCCTTTATGAGTCATACAGATTCTGTAGCAATTCTCAATCGTGTTGTAGCACAAAAGCAGCAATAGACAGCATGCAAACAAGTGAGCATAGCTGTGTTCTAATAAAATTTTATTTATGGACACTAAATTGAATGTTGCATAACTTTAATGTGTCATGAAATATTCTTATGATTTTTCTTCAAGGCCTTAAAAATGTAAAAACCATTCTTAGATCATTGGCCATACAAAACAGCTGATGGGCTGTTTTATGTCTGTAGACTTTAGTTTACTGACCTTGCATAGATCAGTTTTTTAGTTGGAACTAAGCCCTAAGTTTAAAAAAGAATGGCTCTTTGTCTATTTTAAAAAAACATCAAATTTCATTGAATGCATTTTTTAATTTATTTTTTTTTTCAAATTAATTTACTTTTTTTAAAAAATTTTAAATCAGAACCTCACTCTCTCACCCAGGCTGGAGTGCAATAGTGCTATCTCTGTTCACTGCAACCTTTGCCTCCCAGGTTCAAGCAATTCTTGTTCCTCAGCCTGCCTAATAGCTGGGATTACAGGCGTGTGCCATCATGCTCAGGTAATTTTTTTGTATTTTTAGTAGAGATGAGGTTTTGCTATGTTGCCCAGGCTGGTCATGAACTCTTGGCCTCAAGGGATCCACCTGCCTGGGCCTCCGAAATTGTTAGGATTACAGGCATGAGCCACCATGCCCAGCCTGTATTTTCAAAAATATATGCATATCTCAGGTGTATTTATTTTTAAGTTATATTATCATTGCTTACTTGGTAGATAAAATACTAACAGTCTTTTGAAAAATTTGTATTTTTGCTAAAATTTTAAAACATCAATAATTCATTTTCATAAGGGTTAGAGCTCTTTTCAGAATGACAAAGTTAAAAAATGTGGAAACAATATTTTATTGCCTCTCTCTCTCTCTCTCTCTCTAGGTACATATATTTGGCTTAATTCTGATGATAATTGTGGTGTCCGTTTCAGTATGCAGTGATACATCATTACACATTGAAACAGTGTTAATATATGCCAGAACTGCAGCAGTACCAAAATATTTGTATACCTTGGGAAACCAGCACAAACTACTGTTTTTGCAAGATGCATGAAGAGAAAAACAAACTTCCTGATGACAGTGGTTAGCAAATTGTTTTCAGAAACAAAGAGAAACAGAGTAATGTAATTTTTCAAATACAGAAGTAGAATTCAGTACAAATTAGTGACTAGGGGTATGAAGA